>NW_027611893.1:0-257355 GCF_964261635.1 Lissotriton helveticus | reverse complement strand
ATCTTGTACCACCAAGACCACCTGATCTGAGGAATTGTCCCAGGAGGGCGGGGGTCACCGTTACGATAGTCTGACTGACAGTGGGTTTGGGAGTAAACAGAAACACCGGCTCCTATTAGTAAGGGTTTAAGTGAGTGCTTTATTGGACGGTAAGTCTTTCTTTGCAAGGCAGCTGCACGGTCCCTGGAATGGGCTGCGGGATCAGAGGGGATGGTAGACTGCTCCAGCGTGCTGTATCCTCCCAGGGATGGCGACTGGTACGGGTGGGTTCCGGTAGGGGGACGTCTCTCTCCCTGCTCTTCTCAGCTCCGGTGCAGGAAAGAAAGGAAAACCGGATCAGATGACTGGTAAGACCTTACACAATAGTCAGGGCCGGGGGTGAGGGGAACCAGTGACAGTGTTGCACACAGGTTCTATGTACAGTCCGTGAGGTAGGAGTGCTCGTGAAGGGAAGGAAGGGTTACTATACAGGGGCTTTACAAATCTATACACGGGGTTGGTTCTTTCTTCCCACCCAGCCTGCCATACGACCCCGTACCTCTTGAAGCCACGCTCCTCCCGTGCGAACGTGGCGGGGCGTAGCGTAGGAACGTTGGCCTCCTGGCTTCGGGATCCCAGTCTCTGCTTTCTCTTCCGTCTCCTCAAGGTCTCGTCTTGCTCCGGCTCCGACTCCTGCTCCAGACTCCTCCAGGGAAATTCCGTCCGTCCTCTCTCTGCGGCTTCCTCCTTTTGACGTTCCGACGCTGCAGAGGGGCGTGGTCTCTTCCTCGGGATCTGGACAGTTAATGGGGACACTCGTGTTGAGAGCCGCCGGCCAGCTCGACTCCGCGTCCTCCGTCCAGGTGCATTCTGGTAGCTGTTGGGACAAGGGGCAAGGTGAGAGGGGGGTGGCGGACCACCAGTCTGAGGTTGCAGTCATATCCTGTCCACACACCCTGTGACAGGAAACAATTGGGTCTTCTTCCAATAATTAGACACCACAAATGTGGCTCTTGCAAAGCGTGTCCACTTACTGTCGGAGGGGCCACTTTTACACACAAAGTTCAAGTACACAAGTTGCCAGTGTTCACCAATTGCAACAGCATCAATGTAGTTGTCCCGGGGGTGCCGGGTTGGAAGGGTTCTCGACCCCCTGAAAGGGAGTGGGCGGGGTGAACAGAAAAACTGGTGCCTTCAATAATGGTTTTAGTGAAGGCTTTATTGGAATGTATGTTTTTTTCATTAAACAAAAGCTGGTAGGTACTCAGTCTTTTCACAGAGAAAGGCTTCAGTAGGCTTTGGGGGTCCTGGCGGTCTTCGTCCAGAGGGGGACCTCTCTTCACCGAGGAACTCTCGTCGGGTACCGTAAAAGAGAGGATAAACACGGGTCAGGCACAGAACTCTGGGAATTGTGGTAAGGACCGGGAGTGAGGATACACAGACCGTGTAGAGTGCACAGTTTAACCAGGGCGTGCTAAGAAGTGCTCGTGCTCAGGTAGGGGAAGTCGTGTACAGGGTTCACACCGGGGGCTGCCTCTGCCTCCCAACCCAACCCGCGACCCGGCCCCGTACCTCGCGAAGCCACGCTCCTCCCGTGGGCACGTGGCAGGGCGAAGCGTCCGACCGTTGGCCTCCTGGCTTGTCGATCTCGCTCTCTCTCTCCTCTCGAAACCGTCCTCCGTCCTCCTCGATATTCGTCTCCTCTGTGGGATCGCCGTCCGTCCTCTGGCTGGAACTTCCGCCTTTTGACGTCACCACGCTTGCGAGGGGCGGAGTCTCGTACTCCTGGTCCACTTTCTTAAAGGAGCCGAACACGGCATCCTCGTCGGGCCAATCACTCTCGGGGTCCTCGGGGTTCTCGTACCAAGTGCAAGCTTGCAGCTGTGGGGAAAAGGTGCATGGTAAAAGGGGGGTGGCGGACCACCAGTCTTTGGGTGTACTCGGCTCCTGCTTGCTGGACCCGTGACAGTAGTGTACAGCATTCTCCAGCATTTGAGTAGGATCAGGTGCAAAGTACAGGGAGCCCCTCTAGTGGAACACTTCATCGCACACAACCATCTACCAGAGAGTATCAGATGGAGGGTACTTGAGAAAATCTGCCCACATCCCAGGGGAGGATCAATAGCGTCCACACTGAACCTGAAAGAGTGCAGGTGTATCCATTCCCTTAACTCTGTGGTGGCAGGCTTGAATGAGCATGAGGAAACTGCAAGCAAATGGGGCAGCTTTAAAGGGGTACACTCTAGGATGTCAACACTGAAAGGCCATTGCTTACATCATTGCACTTAACATCACCTTCCCCTTGCGCTTGTACATGACATGGTTGACATTTATTCACATCACTAATGATGTTATTTATTGAAATTTATTCACAGCACTAATGATGTTATATAAGTTTATTTAACTTTCATGGTAACAATTTTCATGTTGTTAAAGTGTACTGTAACTTGTGGGTATATGTTCAATATGGTGTAACGTATCCTGGTAAATCGGCGCGCCAAGGTGGCAACTGATTTCACAGACTACGCTGATGTCATACAAGTTCGCGCATTGTGAACCACCGGTGTTTAACTTTCATGGTAACAAATGTCACGTTGTTCAAAAGTGTACTGTAACTAGTGTGTATATGTCCAATATGGTGTAACATATCCTGTTAAATCAGCGCGCTATTGTGGCATCCGATTTCACAGATTACGCTGAAATTATTCCTATGTTGCACCCCCCCCCCCCCCCCCCCCCTCTGTGCAATTCCATGATCAGGGGCACATGCTGAGATGAAGTAGTACACCACAAATGATTCCTTAGTGTGAGATGCACACTACTGCGTTAGGCCACTGTGATGTACAATTGCCTCTGGCGCCCTCTAAATACCATGAAGTGTGTCTAGACAGGGCTGGCTCTAGGCATGGGCAGCATGGGCAGCTGCCCAGGGCCCCTAGCTCAGCCCACTAACATGGGGCCTTGCAAAAGTGTTTCTCCAAGTCTTAGGCCGTGCACCTACGGTGCAGCACTGCGAGGCCCAGGGAAGGGAAGGGATGTCTCTCCCCAGGTCTCTTGCAGGCATGTGTAGTGCTGCGAGGAAAAGAGCTGCTAAACCCTAGAGAGGGGCCCCTTCTCCACTGGGCCTTGCAGCTCCAGACGTAGCTGTGAGGCCCGTCTGCATTTGGTGAGTTTGGCATGTGAATGGAGATCCAGATCACTTTCTACTGAAAGGCAAAACGTGATGCCCATTATCACGCATTTTGGCGCCTTGCAGTTTTAACCATTTAAAAAGACAAGTACCTCTCTCTCTTTCAGCCCCTGATGAGCTGTGAAAGAGATGCGTGTCAGTGCCAGATAGGAAGGCGTTGCAGCACAGGAGGGAAGTCATGCTCCTTGTGGGGTCAGGAGCACCTCCCGTTATTTAGATGCAAATAGCCTTGAATGAGTAACGAGTAAATGAAACCCATTTTTTTCCTGAAGTTTTGATATAGATCAAACTCAACTCAAAGGCACTGGAGTGCTTTACACGAGCACTAATTACATTTCATAAGGACATATTCCTTATTTAGATAGAGAAAGATAAAGGGCCTTATTTGTGAGGCCTTGCGTCAGTTTTGCGCTTCTGTTGCGTCACTTTTTGTGACGCATCGGCGGCTTAAAACATGCCTCCTGTTGTGCCCTATTTACAAAGTGACGTATCTAAGCAGAATTAAACCCCTGTACTAGATTATACCTGCATCAGGTATAATGTATGCAGGGGGGGGGGCATTCCCACGTAAGTCAGCCTCGTAGAAGTGACGCAGTGAAATCTACCAGATTTCACTGAATCACTTCTAGGGTGGAAATACATCAATATCTTACGCCTGCCTCACAGTAGGCGTAAGACTGACACAAGCCCTTTCACATGTGAAAGGATACATTGCTAGTGTTGCGTCACTTTTGTGACACACTCCAGCAATGCGTCACTTTTGCTCCATACAGA
Organism: Lissotriton helveticus; assembly: GCF_964261635.1. NCBI lineage: Eukaryota > Metazoa > Chordata > Amphibia > Caudata > Salamandridae > Lissotriton > Lissotriton helveticus. Next base: position 253,412 of record NW_027611893.1, on the reverse strand, counting down.
TCCGTCCGAAATTCTGACGTATCTGTAGCTCCTTGCGACATGATGCGTCATACAGTAAATAGGACGCATCAATCATGTCGCAAGGAGGGCGCACTGACAAGTGACACCTCGCTGCTTTCACGCAGCGATGTGTCACTTCTCATAAATGAGGCCCTAAGTGATTTGCCCAGGATCACAGGATGTTCAGCCAAGAACAGACTCAAGTCTGATTCCCCAGTTCCAAATTCAGCAGCTCTGACCTCAAGCTCCATTTTCTACCCTCCTCAACCCATGCTCAGGACCTGTCCAGGGTGTATGCTCTTAATATCCATTTCATACATGAAGCCTGTTTCAAAGTGCTGCTATATTGTCACATCAGTGGATGAAACACAGGGAAAGAATTATTTGTAGAGGATCAAACAGTTGGTTACATTAGTAGACCCAGGACTGCATTGCACTCCAACTTGGAGAAAGACAATATATTTACCACTGTATTGCATTTACATGACTATACCATGCGACTGGACACCCTCTATTGTCCTGTGAAGTGATAATGGAAAATTGGTCACCCTACTTGGCCTTCACAGCAATGTCTGGAGACCAAGGCTGCGGATCCTAGGGAAGGGGACCCTCCTCTCCTGGGCCTTGAATCACCAGACCATGGATGTGATACCCAGGGGAGTAGGCCACATCCAATGGGCCTTGCACCACTAGACCACAGCTGTTAAGCCAAGGGGTTGGGACCAACCTTCCCTGCCCACGCCACTCTGCATCATAGTGGAGTAGTTCAGAGAAGGGAACACCCATTCCCTGGGCTCACAGTGCTACATTATTGCTGCTAGGCACATGGAAGAGGACTTCCCTATTCTGGGTCTCCTCCCCTTGATCTTTCATCACTAGACTGTGGTTGAGAGGCCTAAGGGAATGGAAGCCCCTACCATACATCTCGAAGCCATGGTGGAGCAATGAAAGACCTTATGCTGGGCCCCTTTTCCCTGGGCCTTGCTGCCATGATTCAGTGCTGTCACACCCATATGTAGTGAGCTCCCTCTCCTAATTTTCTCAATGCTACTTCATGACTGATAGGCCCTGGATAGGGAGGTGGCTCGTGTGGGACCCCATCTGTGAGCCCAATTGTATTTGTCTCACAGCATTTTTCCCTGGCCCTGTGCATGGGTCTATGTGAGGGGTATAGCAATCAGTAGTGCTGCAGGTGCAGTGGCACCATGCGCAGGGATAGAAAAAGTCCAAATCTTACCAAATTATGGCTTTACTGTACTGGGCAGCCAGTGGACGAGGGTGAAGGGAAACGTACTTTTACTTTGCACCATGGCACCATTGTTGTGGTTCTTCCCTCTTTTTTATGGGCTACACAGCCATGTTCCCGAGCTGTGAGGCCTGGAAGAGGCTCTCCATTCCCTAGTCCTCGCAGCCATGGCTGTAAACTCAGGGGAGGAGGCGCACACCCATGAGCTTAGCAGCAGTAGACACTATGGTTGTGAGGCCCATGGGTCCTCCATCGGCAGGTGTAGTCAACAATAGTGCAGCAGGTGCTGTTGCACCAGGGCTCAAGGATGTTAGGGACATAATGCACCTAAATTATGGCTTTGTTTTACTGTCTGGAATAATGTTCTTGCATCAGGGCTGATGGCTATATTACTACTATATTCTCACACACAAAAGGGGAGAGGGTATACATGTAACTCCACCACCCCGTACCCCCTGACACAATATAATGTACACACAAGAGGGGTGGAGAAGACAGAAAAAACAAACTAATCAAAAGTGTACAAGCAGTAGCCCACTTGTTTATGAAAAAAACTGCCCTCACTCACACACACTGTGTGTGACATGCTTCATCATCGGGTCTGCTACGACGCCCGGGCGTAGCCACGTTCCGGGCGGAACATGGGGAATGGGAACAAAAAATACAAGAACAGAGTGCAACACAAGACTGAAAGTGACAACAATGTTCACAAACAAACACAACAAGTCAAAACTGGATACAGTGATAAAACAAAAAATTGCAGTAGGAAATAGTGGAATTAAAACTGGCTCCTGGATACCAAATATAACTTTATTAGTAGGTTCCAGGGTCAGGATTAAAAATAAATAGATGGTAGTGCTAAGGTGGATTATTAGGACCCCCTAGCGCCCCTCCTCTACTGCTACAGTCAACATGTTTCGACCTCTCTATGCCCTTGAATAATGGGTCACCTCGGTCTTCTTCAGGATGTCTCACTGTCCCAGTCTCATGTGATACCCCCCTTACCTTAATTAGGTGTTAAAAGGGTATAGGTCACTCATGCCCATCAATGTAAGGCTATGTGGAGGGAGTTCCGCCAACACGGTGACATAACTATAAAGAAATGATAAGCGAATAACATTAATAATTGTGGACAACAAATAATGTTACCCTCTACTCAAAAATAGTCAGGTGACTAAATTCTTTGCCTTGCATCTAAAGCCCCTCTATGTAATACAGCGATTCTAGCCCTAGTTGGACTGTCTGTTGGCCATATTTTGTAGAACCAGTTGTTCTAAATGTTAAAAACAATGAATGTGAAGACACCTGTCCCAAAGTATCAATAAGGCTCCCCAGTGTATAAGCCACTGGAAAGTTACCCATAGGACCCCAACTTTCAGAAAATTAAGTCATGGTCTTATCATCAACCCTGGAGTATAGCCGTTTGAAGCAGTGATTTTACATCCCTTTAAAAAAATAATACTAAATATAACTCACCGAGTTAATTGAAACATACCACTTGACCTGGCGTATGGAGGGTGGGGTCCCAGAGAACACAACCTATGTTCCAACACAATCAAGAAAAAAGAAAAGGCATTTGTAACCTGCCCAAATCATTGGGGGATTCGCATTCCCTTGTCCACAGCTATTCACATGGAAACGGCGCCCAAACAAAAAACAGAGCATGTTCACTTTCAACCCACCGCTCGCAGATGGATAAACGAATGGCCAATAACCCCGAAGCTGCAATTGCTGCCTATGTAAATGTAGCACCGCAAATGCGTCCAAAATTGTTCGATTTTAATCGTTTCCATCACACCCCACTGGTATCCTGCCATAATGTCACAATCTTACACAGCAGTGACATATACCTCTCATACTCCGTGTCGTAGTGCTTGTATGCAAAGAGCCCATTATCGTCTGTAGTACTTCGCACTGAGCAAAAGACAGACAAGGAACACTCTCACGAGCACTCTCAGTCACTGATAGCCCTGGCATGCCTCTTACTGTTCTGATGAAACGCTCCCACACCAGTCGTGCCCCTCTCAGATACGCCGCGGCGATACCGGAGAGGAGTTTGTGCAGCACCTAAATGGTTGTTGGGGCGTATTCCATACGTCGCAAGCGTGATGACGCAATCTTGCGCATGCGCCAGCTACCGTACTTTGTTTTGAGGCTGGGAAATGTAGTTCTTGAGCGTCTATCATGAAAATACCGAGAATGAATCGGAAGTTCTAGATCCTATTCGAAATCGCTTATTTGAAATAACTAAAGCAGGAACCAACAACTCGGTCGGCATTGCCTCCCAAACTAGTGCTTTAATAACACAGATAAGGCGTACAGTCTTGAAGAATTGGAAGATTCTTTATTCAGGAAATCTCAAAATGGAAAAACCTTTGTTTTCCTTCAGGCGTAGTCAAAATCTAAAGGACCTCCTTGTACATACTAAACAAGGGACACAACAAAGAACAGGGATTATAACTACCACTACAGGGCTTCCCCCTGTTGTAGGCTACTTCAAGTGTGGATCATGTAGTGTGTGTCATTTAACCTCCAATACCAAAAGTATTGACATCGGACTATCCACTCCATGGGAGCAGAGAAAACACACTAGTTGTAACTCACAGGGCGTGATTTACCTGATTTCCTGCCCCTGCCGAAAACAGTACGTGGGAATGACCAACAGGAAAGTTAAGACTCGCATCACTGAACACCGCAGTACAATTAAATATGGGAGATCTAATACGCGGTAACAACTCATTTCAAGGAAGCGGGTCATTCAGGGGAGGACCTTAGGTGGACGGTCATTGAAAAACCACAACTACAGTGCTCAGATGTGACTAGGGCACTATTTATACGTGAACAGAAGTGGGTGTTCCGCCTTAAGAGTCACCTGTATGGTCTCAATGACGATATACCGTGGTACACACTAAGCAGATAGATTCAATTACAATACTGAGACTACACGGGATTATAACTATTACCAGCATTTACGGGAGGGACTTAACATCAAGGTCTCTTCATGTCCATTAATTATAGAGAGTGGGGTGAACATTAATTTCATAAACAACGGAGCGCTCACATGGTTGGGTTCACATTAACATTGATATAGTTTAGAATAATGAGTGGGCAGTGTTTACCCCCCTCCGCACAATACCATATACAAAAGCAAATTCGTACATATTAGTCTATGTTTTAAAATACAAATAATTTGGAAATTAGGGCAATGCACCGAGTGCTTATTAAAGCACAAGTTTGGGAGGCAATGCCGACCGAGTTGTTGGTACCTGCTTTAGTAATTTCAAATAAACGATTTCGAATAGGCGTCTAGAACGTCCGATTCATTCTCGGTATTTTCATGATAGACGCTCAAGAACTACATTTCCCAGCCTCAAAACAAAGTACGGTAGCTGGCGCATGCGCAAGATTGCGCCATCTTGCTTGCGACGTATGGAATACGCCCCAACAACCATTTAGGTGCTGCACAAACTCCTCTCCGGTATCGCCGCGGCGTATCTGAGAGGGGCACGACTGGTGCCGGAGAGTTTCATCGGAACAGTACGAGGCATGCCAGGGCCACGCTATCAGTGGCTGAGAGTGCTCGTGAGAGTGTTCCTTGTCTGTCTTTTGCTCGGTGCAAAGTACTACAGACGAGAATGGGCTCTTTGCATACAAGCACTACGACACGTAGTATGAGAGGTATATGTCACTGCTGTGTAAGATTGTGACAGTATGGCAGGATACCAGTGGTGTGTGATGGAAACGATTAAAATCGAACAATTTTGGACGCATTTGAGGTGCTACATTTACATAGGCAGCAATTGCAGCTTTGGGGTTATTGGCCATTCGTTTATCCATCTGCGAGTGGTGGGTTGAAAGTGAACACGCTCTGTTTTTTGTTTGGGCGCCGTTTCCATGTGAATAGCTGTGGACAAGGGAATATGAATCCCCCAATGATTTCGGCAAAATCACAAATGCCTTTCTTTTTTCTTGATTGTGTTGGAACATAGGTTGTGTTCTCTGGGACCCCACCCTCCATACGCCAGGTCAAGTGGTATGTTTCAATTAACTCGGTGAGTTATATTTAGTATTATTTTTTTATAGGGATGTACAATCACTGCTTTAAAGGGCTATACTCCCGGGTTGATTATAAGACCATGACTTAATTTTCTGAAAGTTGGGGTCCTATGGGTAGCTTTCCAGTGGCTTATACACTGGGGAGCCTTATTGATACTTTGGGACAGGTGTCTTCACGTTAATTGTTTTTAACATTTAGAACAACTGGTTCTACAAAATCTGGCCAACAGACAGTCCAACTAGGGCTAGAATCGCCGTATTACATAGAGGGGCTTTAGATGCAAGGCAAATCATTTAGTCACCTGACTATATTTGAGTAGAGGGTAATATTATTTGTTGTCCACAATTATTAATGTTATTCACTTATCATTTCTTTATAGTTATGTCACCGTGTTGGCGGAACTCCCTCCACATAGCCTTACATTGATGGGCATGAGTGACCTATACCCTTTTAACACCTAATTAAGGTAAGGGGGTATCACATGAGACTGGGACAGTGAGACGTCCTGAAGAAGACCGAGGTGACCCATTATTCAAGGGCATAGAGAGGTCGAAACATGTTGACTGTATCAGTAAAGGAGGGGCGCTAGGGGGTCCTAATACCCCACCTTTGCACTAACATCCATTTATTTTTAATCCTGACCCTGGAACCTACTAATACAGTTATATTTGGTATCCAGGAGACAGTTTTAATTCCACTATTTCCTACTGTAATTTTTTGTTTTATCACTGTATCCAGTCTTGACTTCTTGTGTTTGTTTGTGAACATTGTTGTCACTTTCAGTCTTGTGTTGCACTCTGTTCTTGTATTTTTTGTTCCCCCTCCCTATGCTCCGCCCAGAACGTGGCTATGCCCGGGTGTCATAGCAGACCCAATGATGAAGCATGTCACACACAGTGTGTGTGAGTGAGGGCAGTTTTTTTTCATACACAAGTGTGCCACTGCTTGTACACTTTTGATTAGTTTGTTTTTTCTGTCTTCTCCACCCCTCTTGTGTGTACATTACTACTATGCCACTGATTCCTTCTCCCATGCACTGCACAGCCACGATCCAGAGCTGCGGAGTTCAGACAAGGCTGATCTCCCCTAGGTCTCACAACCATAGTCCAGTGCTGGGAGACCCAAGTAAGAGAGTCTGCTGCCTAGGGCTTTGCGACACAGTTTCTGGATTCCATTCCAAGGGCAAGTGGAGCCCTCTATAGGGCGTCCCTAGCACTAGTGTAGGAGGTGCAGTGGGACCATTGTATAGAAGAGTAATGAGCCCAATGCAAACAACTTATGGCTGTATTTTACTGTCCAGTCAGTAACCAGAGGGTAGTGGAAAGATACAATTTACCTTGCTTCCATGATGGTGCATGGCATTGCTACACCACTGTTCTAGCTCTCTTGCACCACCCAGCGTGATCCAGTTCTGCAAGGCCCAAGAGAGTCCTCCTCTCTCCTGTACCTCACAGCCATGGTTCATTGCTCTGAGGCCTACCAAAGTAGGGTGGCAGTGTGCAGGATTGTTCTTCATCTTAAATGTTTGTCCTGGATCCTACTGCAAGCTCCTGTGGATGCCAAATTTCCAACGTTCTTTGCTTGCCAAGGGATTGATGTAGGCAAGCAGGATAATCAATAGGTGGTGCACAACAAAAAGATTATCTGGTAAGCCTGGGGCAGCCCATCCGAGCGGTATGCCACAGCAATGACTCTGGGAACAACCATTATGCAGAGAGGGCCAGCATTTGCTAACATGATAACTGGGAGGCAGGACTTGTACCACAGGACTAATAGAAAGTATTTCCATGTATAGTACTTAAAAATGTGTATACTTGCTTTATTAGTTTTAATAGTTATGTTTTATTGTTTTACTGTAATGCGCACCAAGATAATTGCTTCTTGCAAAGCCGCTGAACGATAGTAAATTAATGGGACTTCCTGTAATGTTATTTCCTGTGATTTCACACTGTATGCAAATTAGAAGGGCCCCACACATTCCCTTTCTACCCGGGGCCCCAAAAGTCCTAGGACCGGCCCTGTGTCTAGATACAGCAGTTCGTTCAACAGAAAGTCCTAGGCAGGGTTAATACATTTCCATGGTTGCTTAGCAACCGAGCTTCACCGGACGTAATGGCAGCATGCACGCAGCCCAACACGCCATTTTTAGGATGACTGGCGCTCCTAGACAATAGGATTCACCCACTGTGTTGTAGCAGGACTGATGCCTGCTATTCCGTTGCTGACTTAATCCACCCGTCAACTTAGTCCTCAGGTGAGCCACTGTTGCGCGTAATCTCTGTAGTGCAGTGGTATAAGTGGGCAGGATCGGATGGGCATGGCGTGCCCCTATTTTTTTAATTTACCAAATTCCGTTCCCCTACTTCTTTATTTTGAAAATGCGTCCCAGGACAGCAGGAATCGTCTGAACTCGAAAAATATTAGAGCCCTGCTTGGTGCACATTGAGGGCGGCCTCTTTAGTTGCGCGACCTCCTCCCCCTTCCTCTCTCTGTCCTGGGAAGGGGCCTGCCCTGGGACACTCTAGAAGCCGTTTTGCACGGTCGGAGCAATACAGCAGCACGAAAAGTGGCTTCCAATGATGCCCCTGCTGCTGCAATGAGTTACATCTTATTTAGATGATGCTACCTGCATTCACCCCACTGTGACTAATACGATTTGTCACATCACGACGCCACAAGAAAAGGAAGAGGACTCCAGTGTGGAATTTGTGGCAGACTGTTCCCTAAACTTGGTGCTTTAAAGAAACAAGCATTGGAAATGCAATAGGTCTCGCAGCATTAGAGTTAGTGCTTTTAGAATTGTTTATGGGTTTTTTTTGTAAATCTTTAGCATTTTTGTTTCCTGTAGCCAATGCTAAAGAATTTCAAAAAAGAAAAGCCATAAACATTTCTAAAAGCTCTGAAATGCAGTCTGAAATGCTGGATATATATTCAGTACAGATACACTATATTGTTAATGAAGACATAGGATATAATATGTTGTACTGTATACACACAATTAGATGGGAACGTGCTGTGTGTGGCAGCGATTTAAAGAGACTGCACTCAGAGTTGCTGTGCGCATCAGCGAAAAGATTGCAGAGTAGACACGCAATACTTGTACTAAAGTGTTGTGCGATTGTACTGTAGGCACGCAATTTAAAATCCAGCTAAACGCGTCAGCAGAGTTGCTGTGCGCATCAGCGAGTGAACTGTAAACTAGACACGCAGTTTTAAAATCAAGATGTGCGTATCAGTGAAAAGATTGCAGGGTAGACGACCAAATACTTGTACAAAAGTGCTCTGCGTGTCAGCGAAAGAACGTAAAAGTCTGCACTGGGCACTGCTGTGCGAGTCTGCAAGAAAGCATGGAGCTGCTGTGCGCATCAGTGAGTAAACTGTAAAGTAGGCACGCAATTTAAAATCCAACTGTGCGCGTCAGCGCCGCGGAGTTGCTGTGTGCATCAGCGAGTGAACTGTAACTTATACACACAATTTTAAAATCAAGCTGTGCGTATCAGCGAAAGGATTGCAGGGTAGACATGCAAATACTTGCACAAATGTGCTGTGCGTGCCAGCGAATGAGCATTAAAGTGCACACAGCGTCGCTGTGCGCGTGAGCGATAGAGCATGGAGCTGCTGTGTACATAAAATGGACACAAAGCTGGTGTGCACGTTAGTATTGGCACAAAGCTGTTGTACACGCTGTTGTCCGTCTGTAAAGGCTGCTGGGTGTGTCAGCCAAGGAGAATGAAGCTGGTTTGCGCGTCAAGGTTTCTAGGTGCGCAATCAAAGAGCAACGTCGGGTCAATGCGTTGCACGTTGCGTTCCAATGACGAATTTCTGGAATGCCACAGTTATATGGAGAAGTCCTAAAGTTCACAGAGGAAAGCACAGTGCCAGCACGAGGACGGGCAGTCACGAGCAGGTAGTTAAAGAAATAACATGGAACCACCCGGACAGCGGTAAAGTTAACAAGTGAAAGCGGGATGTAAGTAGGGGGGAGGAGAAGTCTGGGCAGGCAGGATGACTCAGGGGAGGGGGCGGAGCGGGGCAGAGCGGCATGTGGGTGTGAAGAAGCCGGGCCTTTGAAGTGAAGCTAAGCTTCACTTCAAAGGTGTCGGAGGAATGCGGGCGGCTGTGCACGCGCTTTTAAGCTCAATGCACATGCGCATTGAGCTTAAAAGTCACGGGCACTGCAAGGAATCGCCACGATTCCTTGCAAGTTGGATAAAGAGTGGATAAGCCCCCATAGTCTCGCAAGCTCGATGCGCATGCGCATCGACAGGCGAGACCTAAAAAAGTAGAAAACGTTTAATGTCTTCCTTATTTTATTTTATAGATTGTTTACTGCTGCTCTGTCTGTGTTTAGGGATGTGGTAATTTTAAAAATACTGTTGACCTTTTTTTAAGGTATTAACATAAAAGCAGCCCTAGGTGTCCAGTTCTGAGACACCAGAGCACCAGAGCCCCTTGTGGACCCCATCCAGGGTCAAACTGTGGAAACAAATAGGCCCAGGCACCAAGGCCTGACTAGCGTAATGGGTACCGGGATGGAGGCTGGAGGGGTGGGAGGCTGGTTTTGTTACTCGGGCTGCAAAACTGTCCCCCAGTAACGAAACCAGCAGGGCTGTCCAGCAGACTAAGGGGCGGATTTACTAAGATTTTGCACTGTATTTGCTTCACAAAAGTGACACAAATCGGCGCAAAATCTTTTTTTCCCAATTAATAACGGAAAAGTAATGCGAAGCTGCGTATTGCGCTTCTTCGCATTACTTAGCACCATGGGTGCGCATCGTGGGTGGAGCATGGGTGTTACCAAGCACCCACCCAGCGTTTCTCACACTACACCCAATTTACTAAATGAAGTAGATTGGATTTAGTGTGAGAATAGTGCGCCTTTTTCAAGTAGGTGTACGGAAGGAGAAATGCTATAATTTCTCATATCTTTTCCGACTTTGTATGCATGCTGCACTGTGCAGCACGCATACAAAGTGGGAAAAACGTTGCATGTGTCTGTGCATCGTATTTTGTACAGGAAGGGTACCCTTCCTGTACAAAACCTATGCTGGACTTACTCACACACCGTAGCGCTATGGTGTTAAGGTGTGTGTGTGTGGCGCAAGGCAGCTGTAATGAGCGCCGGCGCACAGGAAATAATAATAATAATCCACATTTGTATAGCGCACAATCACCCGTTAGGGTCTCTAGGCGCTGGGGGCCGTCGGGAAGATTAAGCAAGCTATTGCCCAGAGTCGCATGGTGCTGGGCTAACCTGCCGCCGGAGCCGGGGATCGAACCCTGATCCCCAGATTCCAGCGTCAGTCGCCCTGGCCGCGGCTCCGGGGAGAAGTGAGCAATATCTCTGAAAATATGGTGCTCTCCTGCTCCCTCCCTGTCGCGCAAAGCTACACTGGTATGAGAGACGCTACATAAAACAAATTAAATACATGTGAGAGATGAGGGGCAGTGTTGGAGGGTGATAGTGAGGGAAACATTGAAGAGCCCCAACAAGATTGTTGAATCCTGGTGCACTGTAAGGTCATCATTTACTGTGCTCTTAAAGCCAATGCAATTGAATATATAATAAAATGTGTTGTAGAATGCACACTTTATGTAATTTTTTCTAAATGTTCTTGGATAGAGAACACCCTTTTCCCATGTCGCCTATGTAGTGGTCAGGCTCGCTTACTGCGTTGGCTCGCAACACACCGTACAGGGGATGGACAAAGTGACTGGGCTGCCCTGGGTTCCCAGTTCAGCCTTATGTGACACCAAATTAAAAGTGCCCCATTCAGCAAATGAGATATAAAAACAAGCAGTGGCAAAAACAATAGGTATTATCTTTATGCCCTTTTTGCTAGGACTTCTTGGGTTCCCAGTTCAAAACTGTCTGGCACCAAATTAGAATGCCCCATTTAGCAAATGAGATATCTATACAAGCATTAGCAAAGTGAATGGGTCTTGCTTTGGGACCTCTTAGGTTTGTGAATTGCATCACTAACATACTATAGTGTCACCCAAAAAAATAAAGTTGGATGAATGCAACAACATTTTACGCCTCCCCAAGGGAGGCACAACAAGGAGAAATATCTTTATTTCTCCCAGTTTTTTCCTCTTTCTATATGTGCAGCACACATAGAAAAAGGATTGTTTTGTGCAGAAAGGTACACTGATGCTAGTGGGGGATTTAATCTAGATTACACTCAGGGGGCATCTTAGAGATGCCACCTAAAAAACAACCGGCCTCTGGTGGGTAAACACCAGCTTGCTACCACAAGACCAGTTTCTGGACCCCTGGGGTGGGAGCCTTGGCTCTCTGAGGCCAGAAACAAAGGTATTCCTGGACAGAGGTGTTTACACCTCTCCCAGGTCTGGAAGAGCCATCTGGGGCAGGGGAGCTTCAAAGGCATTGCCGCCTTTGCAACGCCACCCCCAGCCTCTCCTGCTATAAGGAGCAGGCCCCCTTCTTGCCTCACCTCCTTTTCGGGGGAAAGACAGGCGGGCACAATTAGGACAGCCTAGAAGATGTGCCCACCTCTGCCAACCCCACCCCTCAGGTGGGGGAGGTGAGGTGAAGCCCACTCTTCAGTGCCTGCCTTCTTACAGATAGTAGCCCTCTCCAATCAGGGTTAGGGATTGTGCACACTCCTCCATGTGGGGTGAGCACACCAAGGGTGAAGTCACTCTAAGGTCAGTAGCCTATTGGTTACTAGTCCAAGACCCCTAAAACACCCCCTAAATACTGTGAGGACAAAAGAAGATGCACATCAGAGGAGAACTGACTTGGCTTCAGCCCTACCAGCCCGTCTGGAGTTTCCAGAGGTCCTGCGCCAGATGTCATCTTGTCCTGCTACAAGAGACCTCCAGAACCCCTGGGAGGACTGACTGCCTTCAACAAAGGATATCCTGTGAACAGCAACTCTGTTCAAAAGGGATCACTGAAATAATATCGAGGGACAGAATATCGACCAACAAAAATATCGTTGACAACATATCGAGAGACAAAATATCGAGTTTCTATCTACAAACAGGTAAGTACAAAAATATCGAGTTAAAAATATCGTTTACAAAAATATAGTTGTAAAAAATATCGACTTTAATAAAAACAATGTTTAATTACATTAATATAAAAAAGTAATTACTAAAATATACTTAACAATACTTAAAATAACTTTTAATAATTAAATTATTAATGAAAGTAAAAAAATAATATTTTTTTAATCATATTTCTTAAAACATATATATATATATAGTAACAAAATGTAATTCAATAATAGCCAATATTATTAACGTACAAATACAAAAGAGTAAAAATTACTATTCCCACTCCAGTGGGTGCAACAGTAGGGAAAGCGTTGGATAGCGTAGGGCAGTGTTTCCCAAACTGTGGTCCGCGGACCCCCAGGGGTCCCTGACACATTCCCAGGGGGTCCGCAGGCAGCAGTTTTAAAAGAGTATCTTGTATAATTAGCAGATTTTAAAGAACAATAAAAGTGTCAAGATAACGAAAGTGATTAATTTCCCTGCTGGAGAGACATGAGAGTTTTGTCCAGTGGCAGCTGTGACTGAACTAATGTAGCACAGATGGTTAATATGCCTACTGCAAAGAAGGTGTACCATGCATTTTAAAAAACAGTATTTGATATGCATCGGTCAGTGGGTTACTGCTTTTGTCACAGTGCAGTTCATAAGGGACAATCGGAATCTAGCACAGTGACAAAAAAACTGTCATCAAACAGCTGCTTGCAAACTGCAAGGTACAAGTTAGTGACATGTTTTTTTTTTCCGAGTCTTTCAGTATCTCGATGCTTCTAAAAAGATTTCTTTGAGTTGAAATACATTTTTATTGTTAAAGTCAATGCTAACCACTGTGTTATGTTCTGAATCCTGAGTTTGTGCTTCTCCAGACCAGCACTCCTTGAGTTTGTGCTTCTCCAGACGAGCCTTCTTGGCTTAACAACACACTCCACTCCTTCAGAAACGCAGAGCTGCACCATATTTACAAGAATAGGGTGAAGCCCTGCGTTTCCCCTGCGCTGGTGCTACACTTAACAGGGGAAGATTGTTTATGTACAGGAAGGGACCCTTCCTGCACATAAACAATCTTGAAATGTCATTTTGTCACTTCTATGTGTGCTGCTTAATGCATCACACATGGAAGTTACAAAATTTAATTTTTTTTAAAGATTGTTGATGTGCTGGAAGGGTTGCCTTCCTGAACATAAACAATCTAAAAAAACTACGAGAAGTGAAGCATTTATCCTTGTTTCGCCAAGTTAAGACCAGGTTTTCCCTGGTCTTAATTTTGGCGCTGCTTCCCATTTACGCTGCTCTTGTAAATAGGGGGCAGCGTCAAAATCAATGGGTGTTGCAGGGGAAACACCCACCTCAATACCCACTGCCCACCCCTTTCACGCTAAGCATTGTGTGAAAGGGGTCTTGTTTACAAAGAACCGTTAAGCCACGTTAAGTGGCTTAACATTGCCTTGTAAATAAGGCAAAGCCGTTATCGCCACGGGAACGTCTCAAAAAGTGATGTTCCCATGGTGATAGGGGATTGTAAATATGCCCCTAAATCATTAGTAATTTGAGTATTTGTTTTGTGTGCACATGTGTGTTAATTTTTTTCCGAATTACTGTTTTAACGTTTGAAAAATTGCTTGGGGGTCCGCGGCTTCCAGTGATGACTCAATGGGGGTCCTCAGGAGTCAAAAGTTTGGGAACCACTGGCGTAGGGGTTAAAATTACTATTCCCACTGCAAAGAGTGCAACAGTGGATATATGACGTTACAACGCAACTTTTACAACGCACTACCATTACAACGTAAGTATTGGTAAGTATATAATAATTTTTTTAATTTAAATTATTTAAAATTAATTTAATATAATTTAATTTAATTTAATTTCATTAAATTAATTTAATGTAAATTTAATTTTACTTTATTTTTACACTGTACCCCTGTACCCCAAAAACCCAAAACTGACCCTGAACCCTAAAAAAAACCCTTTACCCAAAAACCCAAAACTGACCCTGAACCCTAAAAATACCCTTTTACCCAAAAACTAAAAACTGACCCTGAACCCTAAAAATACCCCTTTACCCAAAAACTAAAAACTGACCCTGAACCCTAAAAATACTCCTTTACCCAAAAACTAAAAACTGACCCTGAACCCTAAAAATACCCCTTTACCAAAAAACTAAAAACTGACCCTGAACCCTAAAAATACCCCTTTACCCAAAAACTAAAAACTGACCCTGAACCCTAAAAATACCCCTTTACCCAAAAACTAAAAACTGACCCTGAACCCTAAAAATACCCCTTTACCCAAAAACTAAAAACTGACCCTGAACCCTAAAAATACCCCTTTACCCAAAACAAAAACTGACCCTGAACCCTAAAAATACCCCTTTAATTTAACATAATTAGCAATTAATCAATTAAATTAAATTAATTACCAATTACATTTTAATTAATTAACACATATTTTTTAATTAACAATTAATTAACAATTAATTAAATATTACTACCAATTATTAAATGTACATATTTAATTAATTATAATTAAATTACTTCCCACCCTATTCCCCTATAAACCCACAACCCTCTACAGGAAATAAATTATTTAAATTTACACAATTAGCAATTGATCAATTAAATTAAATTAATTACCAATTACATTTTAAATAATTAACACATATTATGTAATTACCAATTAATTAAATATTACTACCAATTAATACATTTACATATTTAATTAATTATAATTAAATTACTTCCCACCCTATTCCCCTATAAACCCACAACCCGCTACAGGAAATAAATTATTTTAATTTACATAATTAGCAATTAATCAATTAAATTAAATTAATTACCAATTAAATTTGAAATAATTAGCAAATATTATGTAATTACCAATTAATTAATTATTACTACCAATTAATAAATTTACATATTTAATTAATTATAATTAAATTACTTCCCACCCTATTCCCCTATAAACCCACAACCCGCTACAGAATAAAATTACACAATAATTAAAAAAGAAATCATTAATTAAAAATAATTATGTCATAAAATGACACTTTTCACACATATTATAACATAAAAAACACTATAAATAATTAAATATTATTTAAAAAACGATATTTTTTACTATCTAGATTATATACTTGTATATTTTCACTTTCTATATTATTTACAGTCGATATTACTTCACTTACCTTAAAAACGATATTTTGGCTGTCTATATTCTGTCCTGTCGATATTTTGTCCAAACGATATTTCAAACTCGATATTCTGTCCAAACGATATTTTGGAGTCAATATTATGTCTGTGCACCGTTCAAAAGACTCCCCAAAGAAAGAACCTGAGCCTGCTGAAGACAAAGAAACCTGATGCCTGGAACCACCACTCCACCTGTTGCCTGTGGTCCACATGTCCCAGTGAGGTCCCCCAGTGCTCCATAGTCCAAATCCTCCACGGGTTGACCCCTCCAGGACTCCCTGACATTGCCTGCTGCCTCTGTACGAAGACCCGCCCAACCACGAGTGGGCTGGTAAGGTGAAATCCAACCTCAAAAGGTCCCCCTGCATCCGGCCGCCCTGCACCTGGAGAAGAGGACCTGAGGTGGACCTACGTCTCCGAGCCCTCAAACTTACCTGCACAGCTGTTGGTTCCTCCTGGAAGATTTCTTGGACCAAGCCTGCAGCTAAAAAACAAAACAGGCAATCTTCAAAGGATTGCATTGGGCTCCCAACCCCGTCCTAAGCACTCTGTACTCAGCCGCCCTGGCACTGCTTGTTTTGTGGAATTAGGGCTGACCCGGGACCCCCTTAGCTCTGACCTTAACCCTAGGAGCTTAGCTCCCAAGACCGAGTAGTCTGCCCGTGAGCAGCCACCAACCAAAGGCCCCCCTAGCCCCATAGGGTAACATTGGGCATCAGCACTCTGTACCCAGCTGCCCGCGTGCCGCTGAGGGTGCTTTTTTGAGTGCATCCTTGACCCCGGGGGATTCCTTGTTCTAACCCCTGAAACTCAACCCTCAAGACGATTACTAACCTGGAAACTGATAACCACATTTTCCTCCATAGGATTGCATAGACTGCTTTTCTCTGAAAAAGTACTGTTCAGTTGTGTTTGTATGGAAATCTAAGTAACAGTGTGTTTAATGTAAAAGCGTTTTACTTACCATTGTCTAGGAAATGTCCCAATGTGATATCTACGCATATCACACTTAGTAGAAACAGTAACCTAAAAAGTAATCACAAAGTAATCCAAAAGCAAGTACAGCTGTTTTTAAGCATTTTACCAACCTGTAACAAAGTCAAATTCATTCAGCTTGCATTTTCTTATCAACCTGTCTGTGAAATTACAATTTTACTTTCTATTACCAAGTCCTGCTTGGTTCTAAAAATTAAATACAATAAAGGAAGTGTTTTTATACAAACAATTGGTCTGAGTTCCTTCTTTGAGTGTGTTCTATCTTTTCTTGCCTAAGTGTGTACAATAAATGCTCACCACTACCCTGCGATAAAGCATTACTGCTCGCCCACACTACCACAAATAGAGTGTAAGGTATTATCTACTTTTACCTTTGTAAGCCTTTGGGGATCCACTGTACTCTGTATATACTATACCAAAGTAAGGTATAGTGTACACAGAGCCAGCTTCCTACACTGATAATTCCAGAGTTGATACATTTGCAATTCTCAATGCTAACTACCTTGAGTAGTAATTACACAAACTACTAATATAATAGTTGTATCTCATTAATCTGATACTGCTTAAAGCATCTGCAAAAACAACATGTTTGGGTTGTATTTGGTGTAAATATTAAATTTTGTGTGCTATGTCTAGATACAATAACAGGAAATAAGAGGTATCTAATGCTGGCTTTATGACATGTTGCGTGAAGCACACAAAATGTAGGACTACAATTTTGCATTGACCTTGGGGCACAGAATTATATAATCAATAGTGCTCCCGTCATAGAATTTAAACCCAAATCTTATGTTCAGAAAGGGTTTGCAAAAGGGAGGAGAAGTGCTGATGTAAGAAACTGCATGGCTCGGAGATGTGAAAATCGATAAACCTGGGGCATCGATGTTGGTGCTAGTACCTGGGGTGGCAGCGGAAGACTTTCCGCTGCCACCCCCTGGCCCCCCCACGCTTCCTGGTGACGTCAGCGCGCACAGCGCGCGCCGACGTCATCAGGAAGCGCTGGACGCGCTGGAAGCATTTGTTTCCAGCGCGTCCAGCAGAGAGGTGGTGTAGTGCTGCTCCGGTGGGGCGGGGGAGCCGTTTTTCGGTGCCTTGAGGCATCGGGGGGGAGGAAACTGTGTTTCCTCTCCCCTGATGTCCAAATGCACGGCATTCCTGGTGCACGTTCGCGCACAGCGTCGCGATCGTGCACCAGGAATGCCCCACTAGACACCAGGGATTGTTTTTGGGCATATTTATTTGTCGAGGAAGCGACCCCTTGGGCAAGGGTCGCTTCCTGTTGGGGGCCATAATATTTATCAGACTTTTCTGCCCCCCCGGGGCAGATCGGCCATTTTTTGGGCCGCATCTGGACCCAGGGGGTGCAGAAAAGCCCACTAGACACCAGGGATTGAATTATATTTATAAAGGAAGCGACCCCTTGGGCAAGGGTCGCTTCCTTAGGGGGAAAAAAAATTCAGACTTTTCTGCCCCCCCTGGGGCAGATCGGCCGTTTTTTGGGCCGATCTGCACCCAGGGGGGGCAGAAAAGCCCACTAGTCACCAGGGATTTGTTTACAATTGGAAAGGAAGCGACCCCTTGGGGAAGGGTCACTTCCTAGTAGCCCTTATTTTTTTTTAGACTTGTCTGCCCCCCCTGGGGGCAGAACAGCTGTTTTTTGGGCCGCATCTGGACCCAGGGGGGGTAGAAAAGCCCACTAGACACCAGGGATTTTATTATATTTATAAAGGAAGCGACCCCTTGGGCAAGGGTCGCTTCCAGGGGGCATTATAAATATTGTAGACTGTTCTGCCCCCCCTGGGGGCAGATCGGCTGTTTTTTTTACCGTTTCTGGACCCAGGGGGGGATAGAAAAGCCCACTAGACTCCAGGGTTTTTTTTTTATAGGGAGCGACCCCTTGGCCAATGGTTACTTCCTTGGGCCCATTTGTTTTAAAAAGTATGTTCTGCCGTGTCTTTCTTTGGCCTCTCTGCTCTCCGTAGTGTTGCTTCCAGGGGGCCCACGTTTATAATGATTTATAATCTTCCCCCCTTGGGGACAGACACCCCATTTGTGACATACCCATGTGACAAATCCTGTTGTAATGTGTGTTGTTTTTGTTTCTTCTAATGTGTATTGTTTTTTTTCTCTTTAGATTGTTGCAGTGTGCGGTTCCGTTACTGGTGGTTCTGTTGTTCTGCTGTTTCTGTAGTTGCATGTGTTTGGTAAGAGACCTCTTTTTTGTTCAATTGTAATGTAATTGTTTATTTTGCAAAGTGTGTAGTAATACGAGTATGTTTGGCTTCTGTTTGTTGTGATTGTAAAACATGTTTTGCATTTGTTTTTGATGTGTCCTTCTGTAGATGTAAGTTTTTTTTTTCTTCTTTCTAGTGGGATATCGTTGCCTATTTGCTGTGTCTTTGCAGAGTAGGTGCTGGTGAGTGTAGGTGTGTCTTGTAAGTGAATTGTATATTTTTTCTAAATATAGTTTTTTGTGAAAAAGGCTTACATTTTTTATCTTACTTTGCGCAGTGTTGGGGTTGTTGAGTTGTTTGTGCAGACTACTTTATTTGTAAGGATAATGGCTAGCCGCTGGATTACTGCTCAGCAAGTTGTTGGAATGCTTTTTGATTCTTCCTCTGACCATGGTCCAGAGACTGACTCTGATTCTGAGCCAGAGGTGGGAGGTGAAGATTCAGGTAGTGAGTTTTCTCTACACATGGCTTCATCTGATGATTAAGACACTTTGAGTGCTGATGAAGCTACTTTTGGTGTGGTTGATGTGCCTGTGGTTGCGGAGGACATTGCTGTGCCTGTGGTTGCGGAGGACATTGCTGTGCCAATAGTGCGGCAAGAGACATCTGGGCTGCAGCCTGGGGCTGCTAGACTTCCAGTTGGTGTAGTGAGACAAGAGGCAGCTGGGCGGCAGCCTGCGGCTGCAAGACTTGACGATGAAAGTTCTGACCTCTGGGTTGCACCAGGCATGGTGCAGCCGGCATTGCCTGAATTTACTGGTGTTCCAGGGTGTAGGGTGAACACTGAAAACTTTTTTCCTATTGATTTTTTCAAGTTGTTTATGGATGATGTGTTTTTGGCAGAGATTGTAGAGCAGACTAATTTGTATGCTGAAATTTTTTTGAGGGTGAACAGTGCCAGCCTTAAGCCCCATGCTAGAGCTACCCGGTGGACTCCCACAAATTTGGAGGAGATGAAAAAGTTTTTAGGTTTAACTTTTTTGATGGGCTTGCTTAGGAAACCATCAATGGCTTCATATTGGTCTACTAGTCCCTTGATGGCAACAGCTATATTTACGGCAGTCATGAGTCGTGATAGGTATTTGCTTCTGCTTCGGATGATGCATTTTGTTGACAATAGCCTTGCTTTTGCCACGAGATCACCCTGATTGTGACCGTCTTTTCAAGATTCGGCCTGTCATTGATCATTTTGTTGATCGATTTTCTGAGATCTTTTATCCTGGGAAAGAAATTCCAGTGGATGAGTCTTTGCTGTTGTTCAAGGGCCGCTTGGTATTTCGGCAATACATTCCTAGTAAGAGGGCACGCTATGGAATCAAACTGTATATGCTGTGTGACAATGAGACTGGATATGTCTCTAATTTCAGGGTGTACACTGGTAAGGAATCCAGGATTAACCCCCCTGGTTGTCCGTCGACTTTTGGAGTGACTGAGAAAATTGTGTGGTAACTTGGTCGTGGATTTTTTAACAAAGGCCATCATTTGTATGTCGATAACTTCTACACTGGTGTGCGGTTGTTCAGGGAATTGGCCAAAGTGGACACTGTTGCTTGTGGCACAATCCGCTCAAACTGTAAAAGATTCCCAAAAGAACTTGTTTGTCGAAAGCTTGCTCGGGGACAGTGCAGTGCATTGCGTTGTGAGGAGCTTCTAGCTGTGAAGTTTTCAGACAGGAGAAATGTCTACATGTTGACTACAATACATGATGAAAGCACTGAACCGGTGACTGTTTGGGGTCAGGTTGCAGAAGTGCGCAAACCTGTGTGCATACTGCGCTACAATAAGTACATGGGTGGTGTTGACACAGTAGATCAGAGGTTGGAACCGTATGCTGCTCTTTGTAAGGCTTACATTTGGTACAAGAAGTTGGCTATCCATCTTTTCCACTTGGCAACCTTTAATGCTTTAGTTGTGTTCCAGAAATCTTGTCCCCAGTCAAAGATGACTTTTGTAAAGTTTCAGGAGTCTGTAATAGGCAGCCTTGTTTTAGTGGAACAGGCAAGTGTTCCTAGAGTTGGAGTGGTGGAGGATGTTGCCAGATTGAAAGATCGCCACTTTCCTGATACAATTCCTCCTACAATCTCAAAAGACTTTCCCAGTCGGAGATGTAGAGTCTGTTGGCGAAGAGGTTTGCGGAAGGAGGTTCGTATGTACTGCCCCGATTCCCCTTCAAACCCCGGGCTGTGTGTACCTGCTTGTTTTAAATTGTACCACACGCAAAATAATTTTTGGGAGTATCAATGAGTGGTAAAGTGAACTGGTTGGTCTTATTGTTCAGTTTCAAAGTTTGCATTTGTGTAGTCTTTTTAGATTTAGTTGTTGAGTTAGTATATTTGTATCAATTTGCAATTTGTTTTTGTTTTTCTTTCATTGTCACTATTGTCAAATCCACCAGCTTTTGCAAGAGGGGTTACCTGGGTTTTTGGCCCCGTGCTAGACGGCCATCTAGGGAAACCTACCAAACCCACACATTTCTGAAAAGTAGACACCCGGGGGCTTCCAAGGAGGTATGGCTTGCGTGGATCCACCAACGTTCCTTTACCCAGAATCCCTTGCAAACCTCAATTTTAGCTGAAAAAAAACAGTTTTTTCACACTTTTTTGTGTGGGAAAGCGTGGCATCACTGGGCTCACACAAATTACCCCCCACCCAGCGTTCCGCCAGGTCTCCCGATAAAAATGGTACCTCACTTGCGTGGGTAGACATAGTGGCTGCAACAGGAAAAGGCCCAATTCGTACGGTGGAGACTTAAAAATTACCTTTAGTAAAACTATCTTATTTTTTGAGCCTTTGGCCCGGGGCTTGGCGGGCATCGTTGGAAACTACCAAACCCAAACAGTTCTGAAAACTAGACACCCGGGGGAGTCCAGGGAGGTATGGCATGCGTGGGTCCCCCAATGTTTTCCTACCCAGAAACCCTTGCAAACCTTACATTTAGGTTAAAAAACCCACTTTTCCATACATTTTTGGGTGGGATCTCCCTACCGGCACAAATGTCCTACCACCCAGCGTTCCCCTTGTTCATCTGAGTAAAATGATACCTCACTTGTGTGGGTGGGCCAAAGGCCTGTGACTAAGGTAGGGGGGCTTAATTTGTCAAACTTAAATACTACTTTTTTCAAAATTCATTTTTAGCCTGTTCTGCTTTGGGGCACCCACACAAGTGAGGTATCCTTTTACTCGGGAGTACAAGGGGAAACGCTGGGTGGTAGGACATGTGTGCCGGCATGGAGATCCCACGCAAAAAAGTTTGGAAAAGTGATATTTTTACCTAATTTTAAGGTTTGCAAGGAATTCTGGGTAGGAAAACATTGGGGGACCCACGCATGCCATACCTCCCTGGACTCCCCCGGGTGTCTAGTTTTCAGAACTGTTCGGGTTTGGTACTTTCCAAAGAACACCACCGAGCCCCGGGCCAAAAACTCAGGTCCTCCCCCCCAAAAATCAAGCTAGTTTTGCTATAGGTTATTTTAAATTCTCCACCGTACGATTTGGACCTTTTCCTGTTGCAGCCACTATGCCTACCCACGCAAGTGAGGTACCATTTTTTTGGGGAGACCTGGGGGAACGCTGGGTGGGTAGAAATTTGTTGATCCACGCAGATTCCAGAACTTTCCACCACAGAAATGTGAGGAAAATGTGTTTTTTTGTCAAATTCTTAGCTTTGCAAGGGATTCTGGGTTACAAAACCTGGTGGTAGGCAGTCGAGTCACCCCATCCTGAATTCCCCTGGGTGTCTACTTTTCAAAAATGTATAGGTTTGATAGGTTTCCCTAAAGTGTCCAGAACAGCAACGGCTGCAATCTTCAAGCTGAATCCGGCGGGGAACACCATCCGCCATTCCCACAGAAACGGATTGATTGACAAGCACCTTCCCATTGTGAAGGAGGTGCTTTAGTAAGTTCCGCCCTGAGCCTCCTTGTGTCTTGCCCCTTGGCATGCTGGTAGCTGTAGTTTTTCGGATTTTTTCCCTCATATCATGTCAGACAGGCAAACAGCGGAGTCTACGAGGATGGTATGGTTGTAGCCCCCTCGACAACAATATCGCTACAATACATATCGCTTTATTCATGCAGCGAATTGCCCCAGTGAAAGATAATACTGCTGTTGCACATCTGCTCTCCACCCACCCCACAATCTGGCGCATTAGACATATTGGTGTTAACCAACACCATCCCTTTGCCTAATTTAGTTCATGGTATCGTGCAAGGTATCTTGAATTTTACAGAAGTCTGACGTTGAGAGAAGTACAGCACCAAATGAGAAAATTTAGAAACCACTAATGCCTAGATGGAGAATATTGTGGACATTTAATGCGGAAATTTTTTTTTATTCAAAAACCTGACTAACAATCTATTTTTTCCAGCCTGTTGTTCTCAGTTGAAACATCTATGTAATTAGACTTGTACTTAAGAAAACACATTTTAAAGCATTTTTCACTTGTGGGGAATTCTTAAAACTATGATGCACTGACTGCGTGTTTCACTAACTGCCTCACAGGGCTCATTCATTTATTGAGGCAAGCATTGTGGCTGGAAAAAGTAAATGTTACAATATTTAACATCAAATTATATCACTAGACAAGCGTTTTGTTTTGTCTTATTATATTAGTACATATAATAGAATGTTACCTTGATACAGATACTATATTTCACAGACACACTAATACAGAGACACACACTTTCACCCACAGACAATCGCTCTCACCCATATGCAGATAATATTTTTTAAAGTTCTCATTTGGCTCACCCTCTCCTTATTTCCTGCACAGGTCCCGTTTGGACAGTTACTCTCTTCTGATTCCGGCGCTGAAAGGAACGCAATTACCAGGCTTCACTCTGTTTGCTCGCCCACCCTTTCCCAACTCTGTGTCGAGTAGGGATAGGGTGTAGTGACAAGCTGAATGACGTGCAGCCATGGGCACTGCAGGGTTTAAGCCTGCAGCGCCCATGGCTAACTATATTAGTGACGTCTATTTACGTCACATATACAGGAGGCATGGAGGAGTGACAGGGCCCGAAGGCCAGGGATGGAATTTCTTCAGACATATCTGAAGGCTGGTGCAGACACCTTTGTGCGCCTGTGCCAGTCTTAAGAGAGAGCCTGTTGCTGATGAATAGTAGGAGCTTTGCATTTTTCTTTCGTTATACCAAGAGTGAACAGTATATTAATATTCATTCTTGGCATAACAAAAATAAATACAAAGTGTGCCTGAAAACAAGCGGGGCACAGCCCTTTCACGCATTCACAGGAACCGCCACTGCTGTCACGGCAAGACCTGTCTGGATCCCAAAATTCGGGGATCTGGTCAAAGAGAAAATTGCAAACAAAAAGGAATTTGAACCATCATACAGAAAAACTGTACCAGTCCTTGCAGTACAAGGTACAAGACCTGTACTTTTGCCGCCTCTTGCCGGGAAAAAGTAGAAAAGATTAGTCTCAATCAAACCATACTATGTGGCCAATACTGAGCAGTAGGCCTTGTGGACTTCACAATAGCAGAAACCCTTCTCTTGCTACAATCCAAGAAGTTCAAACAGAAGGACTCATCACGTTTGAAGAGGCACCCGTACGGAGTGAAGGACATAGCAACAACACTATGGAACTCGTTCCTTTTGAACCCGAATTTCAACTTCAAAATTAAACTCAAAATAACAACGAGGTTGTAATTAGACCTAATACAGAAATCTACATCAACATAACTTGTCAAGAACAAAAAGCGATTTCAACTAATTCCTACAATTGATCGAACTGCTTCTGGCTATTTCATGAACTTTGATACGTTTTCATTGGATCCAAGTGAACCGGAGCCTACGCCAGCCAAACAACTATACAAGCAATAAATCAAGAACTTTCTTCACTTTCTTCAAAAGACATACTTGGTATCTCCTTGGATTGAACTCTGGTAATTACTGGGATACTGTTTTTTCTTTTCTGGCTTGGCTTAGTACTAACTTTTAGCAAGCTTATTAACCCTTTGCGTGCGTCGGACGGCCCCCGGCCGTATGACGTCACGGTGGGCGTGTGCGGATGACAGCCGGGGGCCGTCCTGACCACGCCCAGTAATAAATCACCCGCGCCGCAGCGGAATTCCAGCCGCGGTCAACGGGTTAATGGACGATATCTTCAACAGAGCACTGCAGCCAAAAAGGTCAACATACTACAGAAGCCACATCCATCATCACATCATGAACAAAGAGACTTGTCATCAGTGAACATAACAGCAGTTCCTATACCGGATGGTATAATATGGGACCAGGTAGATTTTAACATATTCGACCCGACCAAACTTTTGAAAATTAATCATGTATTTAAAATTTCATTAAGTGATATCATTACCTCCAGTACATTTTATGATGAGGAAGGGGTAACAGTAGATGACATTTTACGGTACAAGACACAAACATCTGTCATAAGCCTGTAGTTGAATGGCAACAAGGCGGAGGTGCTTGTGGTGGGGAGGGCCCCGACGATATGGTCCTCTGCTTGGTGGCCCCAGAATCTGGGGACTACGCCCACTCTATGTGCGCAGGCAAAGAATCTGGGAGTGTGGTTGGACACCAACCTTTCCTTTGACTACCAAACCAGGCGGGTGGCAGGCGCCTGTTTTGGAGTCTTGAAGGTCCTTCGGAAAACATTGGATTTGCTGTATACGGTGGCCAGGAAGACTATGGTCCATGCCCTGGTGACGTCTTTATCTGGGTGCGACAACTAAGTGTATGCTCCGACTCCAGGGAGTGCAGAATGTGATAGCACGCCTAATTTTAATGCGCCCGAGAAGACCTTCGGCGAAGGCAGCACGGCCTGTGCTACATTGGCTGCCTATAAGGGAAAGAGTCCTATTTAAGGCACTGTGTATATGTCATCGGATCATGTTGGGGACTGCTGCATCATACCTGTCTGATCTACTTACCCCCTATGTCCCAACATGCCAGCTGAGATCAGGCGGGTGGGCCTGGTGTATGTGCCCGCTGTCAAGAGAGCGAGGATGGGTGGACGGTCTATTCGCCTACTGGATGCCCAGCAATGGAACGCTCTCCGTGTGGGTCTCCGGATGGCGGTCCAGGAGAGCTGCTTTAGGAAAAAATATAAAAACCTATCTTTTCTGCCGGGATAGTCAGGGCGGGAGGTGACAGTAGTATAATTCTGGGCAACGGTACCGCAGCGCGGGGACACACTGGCCGAGTGTAACCATGCGCTATACAAATGTGCCTATTATTATTAATATTATAAGAAATTCCTGGACATCACCGAGTGATTCAGTATCCATGGGCCAGACCCACGTTATGTACAGAGAGAACACCCGGGGGTAGTGACGTCCTATAGTGTTGGGAAGTTGTGCCTCGATTGGCTAGAAACCAACACTCACAGAAGTAAAACAACACTTATCTTTACTCTCACAAGACATGGAACTTAGGGATTTTTTACTAGTCTCCGGAAAACAACTTCAGAAATGTTTCATATATACTGGCATTTCTGCTGCTTATAATGAACACTTGAAGATTTCCCAACAAGAGGTCACTGAGAGAATATGGGAAATAGACCGTATCAACTTAGGGAAAGCATTAGCTGTCGTAGATAATGGGTTAACAATTTTGAGCTCCAGGATTTATTCATTGGGCAACATTGTATCTACTGCTATAGACAAACTGGAACAAGAATGTTTTGCAGTGAAGAATGCGTGTTAGACATCTGTCTAACACACGAGACGGAGACACCTGCGGACTTGAACATGAGGCTGGAACTGCTGAGGTTCCACGCTCTGCTGTTTCTGCAGTGTAGTCCTATCCTGATGAATGCATTCCTTGAAAACCCGCAGATGCCTTTTGCAACAAACGTGGTGAGCATCAGCGCTGACCAATGTTCCCTCTCATTTTTTTCCTCTGTGTGCGGCAGTGGAGGGTCTCTGTGCGCTGCCACCATGGCTATGTGCGCCAGGAACCGAACCTCGCATGTCTGCCGCGCCAAATGCCACTCGTTTCTGGTGCCCTCCTGCCCTCTATCCCACTCGTCTTTGGTGCCCTCCTGCCCTCTGCCCCACTCGTTTTTGGTGCCCTCCTGCCCTCTGTCCCACTCATTTTTGGTGCCCTTCTGCCCTCTGCCCAACTTGTTTTTGGTGTCCTCCTGCCCTCTGCCCCACTCGTTTTTGGTGCCCTCCTGCCCTCTGTCCCACTCATTTTTGGTGCCCTCCTGCCCTCTGTCCCATTTGTTTTTGGTGCCCTCCTGCCCACTGTCCCACTAGTTTCTGGTGCCCTCCTGCCCTCTGTCCCACTCGTTTTTGGTGCCCTCCTGCCCTCTGCCCCACTCATTTTTGGTGCCCTCCTGCCCTCTGCCCAACTCGTTTTTGGTGCCCTCCTGCCCTCTGCCCAACTCGTTTTTGGTGCCCTCCTGCCCTCTGTCCAACTCGTTTCTGGTGCCCTCCTGCCCTCTGTCCCACTCGTTTGTGGTGCCCTCCTGCCCTCAGCCCCACTCATTTTTGGTACCCTCCTGCCCTCTGTCCCACTCGTTTTTGGTGCCCTTCTGCCCTCTGCCCAACTTGTTTTTGGTGTCCTCCTGCCCTCTGCCCCACTCGTTTTTGGTGCCCTCCTGCCCTCTGTCCCACTCGTTTTTGGTGCCCTCCTGCCCTCTGCCCCACTTGTTTTTGGTACCCTCCTGCCCTCTGCCCCACTCGTTTTTGGTGCCCTTCTGCCCAACTTGTTTTTGGTGTCCTCCTGCCCTCTGCCCCACTCGTCTTTGGTGCACTCCTGCCCTCTGCCCAACTCGTTTTTGGTGCCCTCCTGCCCTCTGTCCCACTCGTTTTTGGTGCCCTTCTGCCCTCTGTCCCACTCGTTTTTGGTGCCCTCCTGCCCTCTGCCTAACTCGTTTTTGGTGTCCTCCTGCCCTCTGTCCCACTCGTTTCTGGTGCCCTCCTGCCCTCTGCCCCACTCGTTTTTGGTGCCCTCCTGCCCTCTGCCCCACTCGTGTTTCTGCCCAACTCGTTTTTGGTGCCCTCCTGCCCTCTGCCCCACTCGTTTTTGGTGCCCTCCTGCCCTCTGTCCCACTCGTTTTTGGTGCCCTCCTGCCCACTGCCCCACTCGTTTTTGGTACCCTCCTGCCCTCTGCCCAACTCGTTTTTGGTGTCCTTCTGCCCTCTGCCCAACTCGTTTTTGGTGTCCTCCTGCCCTCTGCCTCACTCGTTTTTGGTGCCCTCCTGCCCTCTGTCCCACTCGCTTCTGGTGCCCTCCTGCCCTCTGTCCCACTCGTTTTTGGTGCCCTCCTGCCCTCTGCCTCACTCGTTTTTGGTACCCTCCTGCTCTCTGCCCCACTCGTTTTTCGTACCCTCCTGCCCTCTGCCCAACTCGTTTTTGGTCCCCTTCTGCCCTCTGCCCCACTCGTTTTTGGTGCCCTCCTGCCCTCTGCTACAACTCGTTCTTGGTGCCCTCCTACCCTCTGCTCAACTCGTTTTTGGTGCCATCCTGCCCTCTGTCCCACTCGTTTTTAGTGCCCTCCTGCCCTCTGCCCAACTCGTTTTTGGTGCCCTCCTGCCCTCTGCCCAACTCGTTTCTGGTACCCTCCTACCCTCTGTCCCACTCGTTTCTGGTGCCCTCCTGCCCTCTGTCCCACTCGTTTCTGGTGCCCTCCTTCCCTCTGCCCCACTCGTTTTTGGTGCCCTTCTGCCCTCTGCCCAACTCGTTTTTGGTGTCCTCCTGCCCTCTGCCCCACTCATTTTTGATGCCCTCCTGCCCTCTGCCCAACTCGTTTTTGGTGCCCTCTGTCCCACTCGTTTTTGGTGCCCTCCTGCCCTCTGCCCCAATCATTTTTGGTGCCCTCCTGCCCTCTGTCCCACTCATTTTTGGTGCCCTTCTGCCCTCTGCCCAACTCGTTTTTGGTGTCCTCCTGCCCTCTGCCCCACTCGTTTTTGGTGCCCTCCTGCCCTCTGTCCCACTCATTTTTGGTGCCCTCCTGCCCTCTGTCCCACTCGTTTTTGGTGCCCTCCTGCCCTCTGTCCCACTCGTTTCTGGTACCCTCCTGACCTCTGTCCCACTCGTTTTTGGTGCCCTCCTGCCCTCTGTCCCACTCGTTTCTGGTGCCCTCCTGCCCTCTGTCCCACTCGTTTTTGGTGCCCTCCCTCCCTCTGCCCCACTAATTTTTGGTGCCCTCCTGCCCTCTGCCCAACTCGTTTTTGGTGCCCTCCTGCCCTCTGCCCTACTCGTTTCTGGTGCCCTCCTGCCCTCTGTCCCACTCGTTTCTGGTGCCCTCCTGCCCTCAGCCCCACTCATTTTTGGTACCCTCCTGCCCTCTGTCCCACTCGTTTTTGGTGCCCTTCTGCCCTCTGCCCAACTTGTTTTTGGTGTCCTCCTGCCCTCTGCCCCACTCGTTTTTGGTGCCCTCCTGCCCTCTGTCCCACTCATTTTTGGTGCCCTCCTGCCCTCTGCGCCACTTGTTTTTGGTACCCTCCTGCCCTCTGCCCCACTCGTTTTTGGTGCCATTCTGCCCTCTGCCCAACTCGTTTTTGGTGTCCTCCTGCCCTCTGCCCCACTCGTCTTTGGTGCACTCCTGCCCTCTGCCCAACTCATTTTTGGTGCCCTCCTGCCCTCCGTCCCACTCGTTTTTGTGCCCTTCTGCCCTCTGTCCCACTCGTTTTTGGTGCCCTCCTGCCCTCTGCCCAACTCGTTTTTGGTGTCCTCCTGCCCTCTGTCCCACTAGTTTCTGGTGCCCTCCTGCCCTCTGCCCCACTCGTTTTTGGTGCCCTCCTGCCCTCTGCCCCACTCGTGTTTCTGCCCAACTCGTTTTTGGTGCCCTCCTGCCCTCTGCCCCACTCGTTTTTGGTGCCCTCCTGCCCTCTGCCCCACTCGTTTTTGGTGCCCTCCTGCCCTCTGTCCCACTCATTTTTGGTGCCCTCCTGCCCACTGCCCCACTCGTTTTTGGTACCCTCCTGCCCTCTGCCCAACTCGTTTTTGGTGTCCTTCCGCCCTCTGCCCAACTCCTTTTTGGTGTCCTCCTGCCCTCTGCCCCACTCGTTTTTGGTGCTCTCCTGCCCTCTGCCCCACTCGTTTTTGGTGCCCTCCTGCCCTCTGTCCCACTCGTTTCTGGTGCCCTCCTGCCCTCTGCCTCACTCGTTTTTGGTACCCTCCTGCCCTCTGCCCAACTCGTTTTTGGTCCCCTTCTGCCCTCTGCCCCACTCGTTTTTGGTGCCCTCCTGCCCTCTGCCCCAACTCGTTCTTGGTGCCCTCCTGCCCTCTGTTCAACTCGTTTTTGGTGCCATCCTGCCCTCTGTCCCACTCGTTTTTAGTGCCCTCCTGCCCTCTGCCCAACTCGTTTTTGGTGCCCTCCTGCACTCTGCCCAACTCGTTTCTGGTGCCCTCCTGCCCTCTGCCCAACTCGTTTCTGGTGCCCTCCTGCCCTCTGTGCCACTCGTTTCTGGTGCCCTCCTGCCCTCTGTCCCACTCGTTTCTGGTGCCCTCCTGCCCTCTGTCCAACTTATTTTTGTTGCCCTCCTTCCCTCTGCCCCACTCGTTTTTGGTGCCCTTCTGCCCTCTGCCCAACTCGTTTTTGGTGTCCTCCTGCTCTCTGCCCCACTCGTTTTTGATGCCCTCCTGCCCTCTGCCCAACTCGTTTTTGGTGCCCTCCTGCCCTCTGTCCCACTTGTTTTTGGTGCCCTCCTGCCCTCTGTCCCACTCGTTTTTGGTGCCCTCCTTCCCTCTGCCCCGCACTCCCTCATGGCACCACAAGCTCTCCCCGCCTCCTTACCTACATGCCTACATGCTCTGCTTCATTCGCGCTTCATTCGCGCCGCTCGCTACTTTCACAGCGGCCGGCGGCGCCGCGTCCTGACCGTGTGCGCGCTGAGGTCAGGAGCGGTGCGCGCGCGCGCGCCCTAGAGGGAACAGTGGCGCTGACACCTGCACTAGCGCTACAACTAGCACCACTGGGCAAACAGGTATCGACTACAGCAGTGGTTCCCAAACTTTTGGCACCTGAGAACCCCTATTGATTCACCACTGGAAGCCGGGGACCCTCAAGCAATTTGTATGATTTAAATTTCAAACATTAAAACAGTAATTCAAAAACAATAAACATGCGTGTGCACACAAAACAAATACTCAAATTACTAAGGATTTTAGTATTTTATATTGAAAGAATTTGCAAAAAATGGGAAGGTTAGTGCTGCATCTTCGTGACTAACTTTTAAATGGTTTGTTTTATTTCGCAGTACAAGGCTCCTGCCAAGGCCAGACTGGAAACCCAAAGCAGCCCTGGCAAATGTTTTCAGACCAGTCCCCATATAGTGCACACCAAGTGAGCATGACCACTACAAAGGGGGCTTTGGAAGGCTCTTCCCCAAGAAAATTTAGGAAACAATGGTGCATTCTACAACACATTTATCATGATATATTGAATTGTTTCAGCTATTAAAGAATAGTAAATGATGACCTTACTATGCACCAGGATACCACAATCTATGTTGGGGTTCTTCAATGATTCCCTTATTATCACCCTCCAACAGTGCCTCTTATCTCTCCACAGCCCTTCTTTCACATGTATTTCAATTGTTTTATAGCATCTCTCATACCATTGTAGGATGTCAGAGCACTCTACATCACACACATATAGGGGCAGATTTACTAGCCCCTTGCACCATAGGTGTGTCACAAAAAGTGACGCATCTGTGGCACATTTTAATGCCCCATATTTCCAAGGACAGGAAAAGCCATCCTGTGTGACGTTTCCTAGTCTTGTAAATATGGCCCATTTGCACACAGCACTTTGCATAAAAGGGGTATTCCATGGGTGTTGCTGTGGATGTTCCCGCACAACACCCATGCAACCAGACACATTTCCCAATTTACAAGATATCGTAAATCTGGAAATGTGTCTGAATGCTACGCCTCCCCAGCGGAGGCATAGGGAGGTGCAAAAAGTAGAAATGTATTTATTTCTACACGTTTTAACCTGTTTCTATGAGTGTTGCATTCTCCAGCATGCATAGAAAGAGGAAATCACCTCTGGTGATTTTCTATGTACAGGAAGGTGTCCCTTCCTGCACATAAACAATCATCTGTAAAACACTGATGTTTTGCAAGTTCTATGTGTGCTAATGCAGCACCCTTATAAGTTGAAAAATGCCATTTCTGATTGTTTATGTGCTGGTAGGGAACCTTTCCTGCATAGAAACAATCTCCCCACAACGCGGGCATCCTTGCACCATTGTACAAGGGTGCCTGTGCAGGCATATGGCAGCAGTTTGTGCACCAGCGCAGGAGGAAGCACAGAGATGCAACATATTGTTGTAAATATATTGTATCCCTGTGCTTTTAAAGTAACTCAGTGTGGCGCAGCCAAATGGCTTGCGGCACACACTGAGTCACTTTCCTTGTAAATCTACCCCATAGAGACAATGAATTATACATGCAAATCAGTGTATAGAAAATGTTACATAAGGCAAATGCGACTACAAGGTGTAGGTTTCACATGTCATTCATACTGGTAGGCATTTTTAAAGAGTGCTTGGTCTGGAGCAGCACAAACTCAGGATTCAGAACATAACACAGTGGTTATCATTGACTTTAACAATAAAAATGTATTTACACCCTTACAAACCTTTTTAGCAGCATTAGGATAATGAAAGACTTGGAAAAAACATATGTTTCTGACTTGTACCATGCAGTTTTCAAGCAGCTCTATGCTGACAGTTAATAGGTCACTGTGCTAGATTACGATTGTCACTTATGAACTGCACAGCAACAAAATAATCTCTGTGACAAAAGCAGTAACCCACTAGCCTATGCACATAAAACATTTTTTAAATGCATGGTACACATTCTTTGCAGTAGGCATATTAACCCTCTGTGTTACATTAGATAAGTCAAAGCTGCCACTGGACAAAACTCTCATCTCTCTCCAGCAGGTACATTATTCACTGATGTTATCTTGACACTTTAATTGTTGCTGGAAAACTGCTAATTTACAAGGAACTTTGTTGTGCTTTTAAAATTGCTGCCTGAGGCCCACCTGGGAATGTGTCATGGACCACAGTTTGGGAAACACTGTCCTAGAGTAATTCTGTGTGCAGGTGACAGTTGACTTGTAATCATTATGCTCCACACAACTTTTTGGTTTTGCTGGGAAAAAAGATTGTATGTAGTAGCCTTGAGAGAATTGTGTCAGCAAAATTATGTATACTTAATATAGAGGAGTGTGTGCGCCAGGCACAGCCTATGTAAGCGTGCTTGCTTTGCTTCAGAAAATGGGATATCTGTAAAGTTTTCACTAGAGTATGAAGGGTGCGGGTAGTATGATCTTTAGCACTTTAGACTTTGGTTGTATTAAGCAAATTGTGTCTTTTTTTACAAATGTTGCATAGAATGTGCACTGGTCTTAGTAGATTCTTTTGAATACTCTGTGGTGTATTTCTTATGAGAGTTTCAGTGTTTGCAAACAGTATACAATGAATCTCTCCATGGAGTAAACACTGTTTACAGTACTCAGTCCCCTACTGAAATCAACTTCATTTTGTAATGTAGGTTTTGTATGTGTCCCCTGGCAATCCCCCGGTGCGCCGCATGGGCGGGGGCTGGTTTTGAGCCCCTGGGGGGCGTTTTTGTTACAGGGCCATTTTTGCAGCAAAGTTGCAAAATCGGCCCTGTAACAAAATCAGCCGAAAACCTTTCGGCCCTGGCAAAGAGCTTGGGGCGGCCGAGCACTTTGCCAGAGCCGGTTTTGGTTCCCAGTCCGGCCCTGGTCTGGGGTTTCATACAGATAAAAGCTATCTATAGTTTGGCATTTGTTTTGGAATTGGCATTCGCTATTTTGGCTTTCTGTGAACAGTTATATACAGATTGAACACCCTTCGAAATCAGGATTTCCCATATATCTGTGGTTGATTGTTATTATGTATGATGCTATATGGGTTATTGTTGCACATTATGTTATTTTCAACACCTAAAAGAGTTTCTGTGTTGGTAGTAATGATGCCTGGTCTCCTCTTGAGCTATTTTGTACTTACCATCAGACATTTAATGCCAAAGTCATTTATACAGAAATATGCATGAAAACAAAGCTTGGATGATATCATCAATGATGTCATTTGAGGTGTCATCAGTGATGGCATAATTGATGATATAGAACATGTCATGAGGGATGTCATTAGCCGTGCACGGTGGTGGTGCTAGCTATAGTTAGAGCTGCTCATTGTAACTGCTACATTTCAGGTTTTTTTTATTACAGCGTTAATGTTGTCAGTGGAAAATTCTATAACACAAAAAGACGATGGACGGATTACTGAACATTGTCAAACATCCACCCCAAGTCACAGACCTGGGTTAAACCCATAATTTTTTTGCTCTCCACGCCACCCTAATTTCGACCTAGCCATATGTAAAGCAGTCTTGACCCTGCTCCCCAAGGGAACAGTCCAGCCCCAACTGCCAGACCAGGTCTTCCCTGGACCGGAAAACAAGCATCCTGGGGGCGGTTTTAGGGAATCACTCATCAGCCAGTCAAGCTTGAAGTCAGTAGCATAGAAAGCATGGGACCCACTTCTGGGCATACCTTCCCACTTAGGGTGACTATAGCAACCCAAAAGGACAATGGACAGAATGCTGAACATTGTCAAATATTCACCCCCAGTCACAGATCTGGGTTAAATCCACCGTTTTTTCGTTTACCATGCAACCCAACTTTGGACCCATCCATTTGACAAATCAGTTGTGACTCTGCTACCCAGAAACACATGTCTAGAGATGTACAGCACTATCTGCACCAACTTTGCTGAAAAACTTCAGTCAATATTGAAGTAAGCGCTAACTGTGTACTGCATTTACCATAATGAAAAGGGGCAAACTATGCTGGGATGTGAGATAGTGTGTTACCAATCTCCTTCGACCTAATACTTTATTTGTTATTTCTTCTTGTACATTGATGAACCTTACTTAATTGACCATCTTCATCAATTGCAAACACTAACTCATTTCCCTACAAATAACTTTCCTAATTACAAAACGCTTCAGAACTGCAAGTGGGTTTCCACTCTCCCTGGAAAATACTGCAAAAGTTAATTTTAGTAAATGGTACCTTCTGTCAACATTTTTGTTTAGGGAATTAACTACTTCATCTAAACATTTCATTATCTTCATAATGAGAATAAATAGCTTTCTATTTAACACAAAGGCCTTATCTACTAGACAATTAAACTGTTTGTACTTTTTCAGGGCTCCTATGCATTTCACTATCTTGTTGCTTCTCATATTAAATGTGACTAATCTTCTTTGGAAGAACTTCTGAAGTTCTTTGAATTGCTCTTTCTTAAACTTGTCTAGTTGGTCTTGTCTTCTTCTGCCATTTTGTTCTGTTGAAAAACAATACGATTTCTTGTGACATGTGGAATTATAGAGATATTTTCAATACTAGTTACACCTGCACAAGAAAGTTTACCGGTTGTTATTAATATTTTTCATTAAAAAAATAAGCGCGCTTAATTAATTTCAAACTTTTTGTACCCATGTTTCCTTGCTCTGCATATGTTCCATATTTGGAATCTTGTTCATAGTAGCTTTGTTTTCTCTGCTTGCTTTTCTGCTGTTTTGTTGGTATTTGTAATCAACTACAACACCTAAAGAGAAAATAAAACACATGTAATATTAATTTGTGTTTCTCATAGAGTTAGTTAAAAAATCAAATTGATGTATAATTCAGATTAGAAGCAAGAGTCTTTTTACTGACACATTTAAACAGACTGAAGAGGGTGTTTGGTTCAGTTCACAAACAGCTACGTGTCTGCTGACAGTTCTAAAGAGGAGAAAAGATGTATGTAGAAGGATGCATGGAAACATTAGGCGTTCCTTTATCACAGTTTAACAGGGCACTGCTTCTGTACTGTTCACTTTGATGAGAAAGAGGTAACTTTTCTTATAAGGTTATATATGCTAAATGCTTCTTTTTTTAAACAACTTGACCTCTCTGTTCAGATATGTGTTCATAGTGAAAACTGCTTGTGAAAAGCTTTACTGAGAAAGCCATCCCTCTCCAAAGATGTTTTCTCTTAGTGAATAGGGTGTTTAGTTCACTACAGTAAGACCACCGTCCGTAATAATTCCTCTGAGCAGAATAGACAGTCTGTGTAGAAGCACCGAGGGAATATGTAGGTACTCTGCTACTATATTTTAGTATGTTATACAGTCTGCATAGTAGAGTTTGATCAAACAAAGATGCAATTTCCTCCTATCCTGTAACAGCAGCCTCTGTGAGTGACAACTCAACAAAGAGCTAATGCTTTCTATACAACACCGAAGAGTACAAGTACCTCTTGTGTTACATGCCTTTATAAACAGCAAGCTGTCTAGTGATAACTATGAACAAACTAATGGGTGTGTGTACAAGGCCTGCGACAAACACTAGCCCCGGTGCTACTACATTCTGTCAGAGGGAAGATGGGGAATACTAAACTATGATGTAAAATGAGAGGTTTGTAGTAGAATTGTATATGAAGAGATTGGGTCACTGTGAGAACATTACCTCTCTACTAATAAGTCTGTACAGCTTATTAGTTGGATTTAGTAAGTCTTTAGTACAAGGCTTTAGTAAGTAATCCTGGTCTGTACAAAGCCATCTCCTCTGTGGGAAAATGTGTACATCACCCGTAGGTCTCATAGCGCTAGCA
Organism: Lissotriton helveticus; assembly: GCF_964261635.1. Lineage (NCBI taxonomy): Eukaryota > Metazoa > Chordata > Amphibia > Caudata > Salamandridae > Lissotriton > Lissotriton helveticus. The sequence goes on along the minus strand of NW_027611893.1, from coordinate 217,033 downwards.
GATGCTCAGGTGTGGAAACAGATAGCCAGCCAGAGCTAGAAAAGCCAGGTTTTTAAGTTTCTTCGGAATTTCTGGTGGTTGGGTTGAGTCCTGATGTGTGGTGGCAGAGAGTACCAGGTTTCTGGGGCTATTTTAGAAAAGGATCTGTCGCCGTTTCTTACTACGTTATTTGGTACATTTACATACTACCAACTATCCGTGAGCGGCATTTTTTATTCCCTGAGGCCCCACCTACATTCCAGGTGCTGGAGATGTTTCTGACATCTCCACCCCCTCGGTTACTTGTCAAGAAATAATTTGCTGCAATGCAAAATTCAGCACCTATACACAATCCTATATTAACCCCCCGCTGACAGACGCACAGTGGCACTACTGTTGTACTGTGTCACCCGCCTTATCCCCTATTGCCTCTGCCTTATTCATTTTAGATTTATACACAGACTGTTCGATATCCCTGAGAGATTGTTCAAGCACACAGCTACCTCCAACAGGCTGGGAGGTAGCTGTGTGCTTTACAAATGCTGGCATTTATAGTATAGTGTGGGTGTATGCCCATTTCAATAGGGGATTAATCAGGAAGATTAAGCAAGCTATTGCCCAGAGTCACGGGGATCGAACCGTGAACCCTGTGGTCTGGAGTCAGGCACCCTAGCCGCTTCGCCAACCGCCGCACCTTCCTAACTGACTTGTTTTTACACCTCCCTTGGTACTACACAGGCATCTCTATTATTGGGATGAAATTCTCACTATGCTTGCCAATATAACGTGTTACTCCCTTGAGCGGTCCCCAGTGTATCGCTATTGGGGGATGTTCAGGAGGCCCCGACTGAGTAGCACAACCTAGCGGCACTCCTCGCTCTGCTGGCCACGCGCAGGGTAGGGATGAGGTGGGGGCAACATGCATTACCACTTGCAGCCAACTGGCTCAAGGATGCTACATATTGTCAGGAGCAGCTTACCACTTTCTGCGAACTCATGCCTGTTCGGTCCCGACCAAAAGACATTTGGCTCCCACTGGAGGAATATTTATGTGTTTGCATGGACGCGACTAAGACAGTTAATACAGAGTCTGAACCATTGCATCAGTCTGCTGATACTTGGATGTATCGTGTCTCAGGGCAGCCCTCTGCTAAAAGGCTGCAACAATTTTATTTATGGATGTGTACATTACCAAAATCGCCACCCAAATTGTGACTATTGATATAAAAATTACTGAGTGGATGTCTTTTTAGGTCTCGCCTAGCGATGCAGCGCTATGCGCTGAACGCGTTTAGGCGAGTTCTATTGTTGCCGACTTGCTTAGCATGCAGGAAGGGATAGGTGAACGCGCGGAAAAGACAGGACATATGGACACGTACGGCTGAAGACGTTGGCAAAAAACAGCAGGTGTGCGTGGACAGGAGATGTTCAAGTGCTTAGGGCTCAGCTCGCTCCCTCTCGCTCTCCCCCTCCCTCCCTGTCTACGCGCACGCTGGACAGGAGATATGCACACGCGCTCGCACAACACCAACAGCTTATTTAAAATGTGCCTCGGCGTGCTCCTGTTGCCACCTCTCTCAGGCCAAGCCTCATTATTCAGTGCCCGTTCGCACAATGCCGACAGTTTGTAGGTCACGTGTATGTGTGCAGGATGCCCCCGTGCACGGTGATCTCCTTACCAGAGGGTACCATAATCCTCACAAATACCACCTTAAATAAAAGCAGCCTATAGCAAAAGAACATGATTCGCAAATGTGAACATCTTGACACGCTCCATTCACGGTGTCTACTTCCCATCAGAAAGGCAAAGCGCAACTCTTTCATCCATTAGGAAAAGCTTTCAAATCTGAACATATCCTAATACCCCTTTTCCAATGGACCGGGTTTCAAAAGATATTTGCTGCTTCCCATGACTGCTCCTCCCCATTCTTCTGTGCGCTGCATTCAGTCGTCACTCTCCCGATCACTACTAGGACAGGAGATGTGCATGCGCGCGGCCGCCGGCGTCTCGTGTCTCTTCCGCCTTGTTACAGCACGCGCATGACGCGCTTTCATTTTCCCTCCCTCCCCCGTCGGCTCCAGATCATCTTGCTAGGAGATGCAGAGGCTGGGAGCTGGCAGGCAGCGTCTGGTGCGGAGGTAGGCTGGGTGCCAGGCTGGGGTAGTCATTATGCAGCACTAGTTGCATTACTGTGGCGGCCATGCATCTAACGTTTATGTGCATGGCCGCCCGCCATACTTTGTTTAAGCAGTGAGATGTGCAACACATTTTAAACACGGTAGAAGCTGAGACTCTTTTCAGCAGAAGTCCGTGCACTCCCTGAACCAAGTTGTGCTGGTTCTTGAACTGGTTATATTTGCATTGTTAATCCATCTTAGTCATGAAGACCATGCAGAAACTTCAGCTAACTATACCCATATACAACCTGGCATGCTTTCCAATCCTGGCAAACCCACCCTGATGTTTTGCTAGTGAGATGCGCAACATAACGTGTTAGTTTTTTCTTTTACTCCACAATCCGAGCCCTGATGTGCGCACACTATCTACTTATAGGTTATGCATGCCGCTGTTCCATTGACATCACTTTGCCAATATGGACTAGTAATGCCTGCAAGTAGAATGACAGAGTAGGGGCACCAGCGGTAATATATGTGGTCCTGGGTTTGGCACATAATCTGCCTGTAGTAAAAGGAAACGTGCATTACTAGAAGCGCAATGACGTAGGAAGAGGTACTGCAATAGCTTGTAATACTAATGTTAACAATTTCACAACTGAGCATACATCGCATTGCCAGTAGCACCAGTAACCTTTCTTCCCGCCCCTCCTGCTGTTTGTGTGATCTTTGTTCCCTGCCCCTTCTGTTGTCCACATTGTCTTTCTTCCCACCCCCTCCCATTGTCCGTGTTGTTTTCTTTATGTCCGTGTTTTCTCTGTTCCCAGCCTCTCCCACCGTACTTTGTGTTGCCTTTCTCCCCCCCCCCCCTTCCGTGCTTACCTGTGACCAACACAGCCATAACTGTGGGAGAAGCCTCGCCAAAGAAATAAATCCAAAACAAGTCCAAGCTATTGCGGTGATGGGAGATGTGCATTTTAAAGCACATCACACCTGTATCATTAGTAGGAACTTGATACAATTTAAAGAACTGATTACAAAGCTTTTATAGTTTATGATAAGGAAACTTTAACAGGTCTCCAGATGGATGTATTCCTCATTCCAAAACCCCAATCGGGCAGCATTGGCATCTGACGTTTGAACACTGGAGCGGCACCCCCAGGTGCGGGAACATGTGAAGCGACTTCTTGGCTCGTGGGATGGACAGCGATACTGCCAATGTGGACGGACTGACCTTCCTCCTCCAGGTGAGAGTACGTGACTGCGGGAAAGTGCAGAGCCGCTGCTCTTAGAGGTTTTGTACGCTAAACAGGGACCTGAGTGAGAAGGATTCACAAGCTGAAAAGGCAGATAGATGTCTTCCATATCTCAGCCTTTGCTTCTGGTGTGTGTGGTGGTAGCATACCCCACAACAGGTGAAGCGATAGTCTGCTCTCATATTGGTGGTGTTATCTTTTAAATTAGAGCTGTGTTTGCTAGGAAGGTGAATATCAGTATCTACAAGTAACTTTAAATTCCGATACCAGCTAAGCATCCTCATTTCTTGGTTCTTTAGCTTAATAGTGCTTTGCACCCGGAGTTTTTTTAACCATACTTTGTGTAAAAAGTGTAAGTACAAGTCCCAGAATGCAGTTTTCTGGGGGTTAAGAAGCCAGGCTGACTCACCATATGAGGCACGTGCCAGCTGGGCCCCTCTCCCTACCACTATTTTATCTAGGTAGGCCTTTTGTGGGAGAGGTGTGGCGCCTCGGCCAGGGCGACTGACGCTGGAATCTGGGGATCAGGGTTCGATCCCCGGCTCCGGCGGCAGGTTAGCCCAGCACCATGCGACTCTGGGCAATAGCTTGCTTAATCTTCCCGACGGCCCCCAGCGCCTAGAGACCCTAACGGGTGATTGTGCACTATACAAATGTGCATTATTATTATTATTATTATAAGGTATCTTGAGAAAGGTGGCGGTTGTGGGGGTTGTATGGCATTACAATGCGGGCTTTTAACACGCGTGCCATTACAACGCTGTTTTTACAACACAAGTCGTTACAACGACTTGCGCTGTAAGCGCTGGATAGTGGAATAGTTTAATTTTCTATTCCAACTCCAGCCCACGTTACAGTAGGGAAGTAGGGAAGGTGTTGGAATAGAACATTAAACTATTCCCTATCCAACAGCGCCCTTCAGCGCAAGTCGTTGTAACGACTTGCGTTGTAATAGAAGCGTTGTAATGGTAGCGCGTGGTAATACCCGTATTGTAAAGGAATATATAGTAAAATATATAGTAAAAACAAGCAGTATCACTGCATTTTGTGGCGCACATATTGTTTGTATTTATGTTGTTTATCAGTATTTAAATGTTTCCAGTTTTTAGAAAGTATAGTGTGTCTCAGGGTACAGACGGTACTCACAGTATATACCTTTCAGTGACCCGCACGCAGTGGACAAGCTCCCAGAAATCTTTAAGACAACCTCTGGCTCTCTCGGGCTCTGATGGAAACGTTTATGTTGGCCCAAGGCACTGTGACACATGCATCCTTATATGAACAAACAACGTGGTGTTGCAATCTAGCTGCTCGGTGCAGTGTACACAATGGAGGGACTTAAGGGGAAATACACACTACATACATGTACATACATGGGCAGAATGTTAACAGTTCTAAAGTGCCTCGCAGTTTGTACATACATGGGCAGAATGTTAACAGTTCTAAAGTGCCTCGCAGTTTGCTGGTGTTGGGGGACAGGTAGGTGCTTGAGCACAAAGAGGCGTGTAAAAAGTGACAAGCTGTTATTATAACCACATTTATTTTCAGAGGTCATCACGTGCCTTTCCTTTCTGCTGTAACTCACGCCGCACACTTTTTTCCCCACAGGGAAACTTTGTTTTCGAATCTCAAAACAAGCATTTGCAATGCAATAGGTCTCGCATTTGCAAGAGTTTGAGCTATTGGCATTGTAAATGAAAATGCCATTCATTTGTGTGTTTTCAAAACCTGCAAGCTGTGTGTAAACACGCACTTGGTTCTTATAGTCCTTGCTTACAAGAAGCAAGACTAGCAGTAAAAAAGGCGCAGTTACTGCCAGCCTTGCTTCTTGTAAGCAACGACTATAAGTACAAAGTGTGGGTTTGTTGCACAGCGTACAGGTTTTCAAAACACATAAATAAAAGGCATTTTCATTTACAATGCCAATAGCTCAAACTCTTGTAAATGCGAGACCTATTGCATTGCAAATGCTTGTTTCTCTTTGTTTTCTGCTTTTTCTTGTATCTACTAAGCAGTGGACTGTGGTGAACAATGTTTCCTTCACTGTACTGCAACATTATAATATAAGCACAGAAATACTTTCTACTACTGATAACTGTAACCTGGTTTAGAAACTCAATAAAAATAATAAAACATATTTAAAAAGTAGCGCTTGTCTCAACATTTTGGGCGCAATTGTGCACCAACTGTTCACTAGCAGACCGGGTCAAGAACCTATCAGGGTTAGTTCTGATCCCGGACTTTAGGTCCTGTGCGTAAGCTGTCCGTCCTAGAATCCTGGGTGGAGCAGGGTCCGGATTGACTAGAGCCTTTACAAAATAGTCAAATGAAGCATCTGCAATATAGCGAGTATGCAGAAAAGAAAAGAAAAAAGCGTGAAGTACAGGGTATTAGTACAAGTGGTGTAAAGTTCAAACTACTGGAGTAGCATGAGGTCACCATGGTGGCCAATGTAATACTAAGGGAGGAGGGATTAAAAAGAGATCCCAGCAGCTATTTCCGGGATCAAGCGGAATTGGGGTCTATGTACCCTAGATACTATAAGTGTGTATCTATGCTGATAACCGTCTCAGCTGCCCATGGGTGAAGCCAATGCCCAGTAATTTATAAATACTGCTGAGGAGATGGTCCCCCATGTGTAAGGGGTGCAGCTCTTACTAAAATGAAACAAGGAGAAAAACAGCACAAAGTAGAGTGTGTCAGTGTGAAAGTAAGATACCCGTATCGGTAACTCTGCTTGCCTCTGTATAAATAAGGTTCTCCCAGTGCATACTAATAGTAGATTCACGAGGCCTGGATAAGCCTACGGAAAAAAACAAAGGTATCACACATGTACATGTTAAAGCCTATTCATTAAAATCTCCCATAGTAGAGGATTGAAAAAGGCAAAGTTGCTCTGCTCACCCGAGAGTCCAGGGAGAGTCTCTCCATAACAGTGAAGCTAGATACCAGGAGAGTATTGGTGCATAAGTAGCTCCTGGCGTCAATGTTGGATTTCATGGAAATGGAGAGGTGACTGGGCAGTTTTCCCAGTAGTGGCTGGGAGTGTGGGAGCCAAGATAGTGTGATGCAAGCCACACGTTACTGATGAATCTGGGGTTAGAGGACCTACCTGGTAGATGCAAGTGACCAAGAAAGGGGTAAAGAAGGAAATGCATAATTGCCTACTACGTTCTGGGAAGCCAAAGGACATAATACGGCTGCCAAAGAGATGAAGGGAAAATGCCAATAGTGTTAATGTGCCAGTGATGGTGTGGGCAAAGTAAGTCGTAAGATGGTCCCCATATAACAAAAATTAGTGAGGTCTCGGCTGTACGGTACGACGAGTGGTGGATGGGAATCAGGCTGCATGCAATGCACTGTGTGGAGCAACAGAGAAGAAGTCACTTTCTTTATTAGCAAAAAAGAACACTTTATTAAGAAAGTTATGTAGCATAAACTTCATGAATACAAAACATTGTAAATATCTCAGTCTCAATAATACATAAACATTTCCCTCACCCTTAAATTTTCCAATTTGCACAACATTTCTTCAAGAAAAAATCCCATGCTCTTCCACCTTATCCCATTCTTCCTTCATTCACCACCTCTTCCTTGCATATCCCAATCTCCCAATCTCCCCCCATCAAGCATCCCCTAGAGATCTGCTCTAGTGTTGTTAAAATCCACATCATTTACTCTTCAGCTCCCCTTTGTTCTGTCCTCCACCCCAGGTATGGATAAGCCCACTCCAGACGGTCCACCCTCCAAATAAATGCCTAACTAGACTCGAAATACTACAACCTGCCTTATTGTGGCAAAATGAATCTTTGTTCAACAACCTCTAAACATTTGATCTGCAGAAATTAACAATTCACACAATAAAATATTGAGTATGCCAATAAAAAAACTAAATTCTTTAACTAGGGGTGGGCCACTCAAAATTCTCTAACCGCTCTTGGCACTGATGGAAAAAGTGTCTTCCCGACCAAAAAAGTAACTATATAGCCCACCTCTAAGCCCCGCCCAAAACTAGCATGTCCCACAGCACGTTTAATTGTATGAAGTCATCCATGGGAGGGGGGGGTTAATGCCTCGCTCCCCATGGGTCCCCCGCATTGCACAATATATCACATACCACTACTTTCTATATTAGTAAAAGAGGACACTTTACTAAGACAGGTATGTAGCATAAACTTCACTAATACATAAATGTCTAAAAGTTACCCCCATCCTTAAACTCCCCAATTTGTTCAACTTTGCTTCCAGAAAAAACTCCATGCTCTTCCACCTTTTCACATTCTTCATTCATTCACCACCTTTTCTTTGCAAACCCCAATCTCACGATCTACCCCTCATCAAGCACCCGAAGCGTTCCGCTCTAGGGATGTTGAAAGTCACATAGTTTACTCTTCACTTCCTGTATGTTCTGTGCACTTACCCCCGTACCACCCTCCTCCATGATGGATAAACCCTCTCCAGACTGGCCACCTCCCAAAAAACCACCACCCAGGAAAACTGAAGAGTTTTTCTGCCCCAAAACACTGCTGCTGCTGTACCTTCAGACTTTATAATGTGTTGCTAGAACACTACGATAATTGTGCAAACAATTTCCTCATTTCTAACAAATAGTACGCATACTCCATTTTTATGAATGAACCCTGTCAGAACAAAACATATGTGCATTACTTTCAATAAATTCCTATGAATCAATACTGTAATATCCATTTTTGAAATAAAAACTCTCATTGCCCTATTTAGCTGTCTTTTTGCCTGTCTATGGCAGCATGATTCCTCGCTCCCCTCCACCGCTTTCGTGGTAAAAATTCTGTCCAAAACTCGTATTTTGTCAGTTATTTTTTGTAATAGATAAGTCCACTTTCATTTGCTTTATCAATATTAAACCAGATAAATGGACTAAATTATTTTTACCTAGATGAATTGCTAACCTATCCGGGCATCCTCTAGAGATCTTCTAAAATAGGCAACATATTCCCCCAGCGCATCCCACTTTTTCCTTTCCATACCACCTTGTCTGGTACTTGAGAGTCCAAGAGAGGAGCATATAAATTTGTTCCCATTTTATGAAGGAATGTTCCACGATCCATGTAATCATTTTGACAGATAATGGATCATGAACAAAACCGAAATTAAAAGAAACAGGGATTAGCAAAATTTTATTGCGATAAATTGTTTTGAATGTGGCTACGCACCAATAAGCCACACCCAATCACTGCACTCCCACCTGGGAGGCAAATATATAATTACACCTTTGAATATTATACACTTTTAAGCATGTCTTACCACTCCTGGCACATCAAGACTGCAACACAAAACAAACAGCACCTTTTGAAAAGGAGTTTTATTTAACAAAATGCAAAGACTATCACTTTTAGAATAAGGCTTGGGGTTTATTACATAATACTCTCTAAACAAAGGCTGTCTCAGATACCAAATGCATTAGATTCAAATATATGTAGCAAACTAATAATCCAAAGGCATGAACCAATAATTATACTGATTAATAAAAAAGCAATAACTGATATAAGGTAAGATACACTAGATGTCCTGCAAGAGATCAGAAAGATATATATACAGAGTAGAGGATCACTCTGGATGTGCACCTCCCACACCACAAAGAAACACCACAAACGATCACAGCCACTGGCTCACATCACAATGGCAATAATCACAAAACGCAATACATCACCTGATGCATACACTGCTCACTTCTGGCCGGGGGAAGTCCTCACACAGCCGGGGATCAGAGCTCAGCAATCAGGGTTCAATCGAGATAGACATGTCTGCCCTCACTCGGAATCCAAACTCCCAAACTTCCACTTCCACCAGACCAGTGGATGCTCCTCCTTTTAAAACAAGTGGAAACGTTGGTTGAAGCTTCTAGCAAGCCTCGCCTCCTTTTACATCAGATTCCGTACCACTCAGTGTCAAGGACACAGCATCAGTTGATCAGGCCTTTGCTATGACTTCGAGAAGGAGCCTGTACATTCCTCCGCTAAGAACCGGTTCCTACTAGCACACAGAGTGCAGAAAACAAGTGAAAGCAAAACATGCCCTCTTCAGCTCTGCAGCTTTGTGCAGGACAGAAAGGCCCAAAGCAAGATGGAATTGAAAAGCAAGATGACATGAGAGCATGTCAAAGGCAATAGTCAGCACTGCCAAAAACCAAGGTAAAGTCAGAAAACAGAATGGTCAAAGTCAATAGTAAGAACTCATAATTCTCACCAATGCACAATACAATACACATTCCTGCACAGCTGCACACCTTCAAATACACATCCCACATGCTCTGCTCTTGGCAAGACTGTTACACTCCGTAACAGCTCCTACTGAAAGACAGCAAGAACAGAAGAGAAGCAGGCAAATGCAGGACAATCCTACATTAAGGAACACACTAAAGTCAATTAAAATGGTGGTGGTGAGGGTCATCATAGGGTGCCAAAATCACAAGAGTGGCTCATTTATTACATAAGTGTTTACTGTCTTACATATCTTTCGCAACATTTTGATTTCCATCTCCCAATACTTCTTATCTCTGACAATGACCAGCCCAGTCTTGCAGCCTCAGTTGCCACCCCAATACAAAAATAATGTGTTCCATAATGCTTAGGATCTTTACCTGATTGATGTACTGCTTTTCTTAATATAGTTATTAAGTTTGAAATAGTAATAGTAATTATTTTACTGTCTGCATGACAGGAAATTTTACTTGTATTACTCCCTAATCTGTTTTGACTGGGCAGGAACCATAAACCCCACTCTTGTTTAAGCAAACCCATTTACCTTTTCCCAATTGATCTGATTTATATGCTCTTAACCAAATCCTTTTTCTATTATGTTCCAAAGCTATCTCATCACTTTGTATACCTACCTGTCCTCTCAAACCTAGTAACTCTGTGTGAGAAGCTGGCATGGTATATGATGTCAACTAATGTGAGTGGGTAACTTGCCCATGTTCAGACAACCCTTACGGTGATTTAAGAGGTCTTAGACAACCTTAGTAGCTCTCTAAGTGGTAGCTGTGGAGAGCAACCATCAGGCTTAGTCCGGAAAGAGTGTAAAGCAGCTTGTTTTACCAGATTGCAATCTTATAGTATAGAGTAAGTGAAAAATTAACCATGCATGGTATTTTTACAAATATGTATTTGTTAAAGAATACACTATAACACGTTTAGATATCAACTACATAGAGATAAGCACAATGCACACAATACTTTGCATAGAAATAAAGTGAATACGGCTAGGGCGTCTGACCTCGAATCTGGGGAACTGGGTTCGAGTCTCGGCAATGACGCTGAACATCCTGTGATTCTGGGCAAATCACGTAATCTCACCGTGCCTAACAAAAAATGAATGTGTCCTCATGTAACGCAACTGGTGCTATGTATAGCGCTCTGATACGCGATTCGGGTCAAGTTCGCACTATACAAAACTGTAAAAAAAAATAAAAAATAGCATGACACACAGTGGATCCCGGGGGGGACCAAACCATATGCTAAGAAAGTGGTATAAGAACTACGACTCGGGTCAAGACAGTGTTGCAAGGACGTCGTAAGGCTGGGGACCCAAGGAACCAATAAAGGTGAGTAGATAGGGACCCCATGGAGAGCGCAAGCACAGTATGGGAACACAACCGCGTGCTCTGTACTACTCTACAGTTAAGTCGCGGTTCGATTTTTAAAGATTAAGGACCCTTTCCAGGTACCCTGAAGAAACCTTGTGGAAGACAGAAGGTTGGAGAGCAACCCCACCCGTGGATACCCTAATACCCACGTTACCTATACCAGGGAAGCTGGGTGAAAACGTGTGTCAGAAATAAGCCTGGCGTAGTGTGCGTAGCGGTGCTACGCGGAGTGCCACGGAGTTGGCAACAAACTCTGTGGAATTCCACGTAGCTCCGCTACACTGCCCTCCTCCACCCACCCTTGAAGAAGACTGCGCATGCTTGCACGCCCGAGCATGCGCATTTCTCACAGGAAATGCGCAGGTGTGCGCGGGTGTGCAGTCTTCAGCTGTATCCCAATGTCAGAAAAAGAGGAGGAGGGCATCCCAGGGACGCTGCGGTGCGAGATAAGTGTGTTTTTTAATTGTTTGAATTCACTGTTAAGTATTTTTTAAATAGGGGGTGGAGGCGGACAGCGGGCCAACTCCGCTCTGCTGCGGAGGGGGCAGAGTTTTGCCTACTCCACGGAACGCAGAGTAGACAGAACTCCGCACACTCCACGGGCGGAGTGGAGTTCTCCACCCACAGTTAGTCGGAAACTGCAGTCGAACCCAATTTGGGACTTCAGGAAAATGCTGCTGCTGAAGAAGGAGAAAGTGTCCGGTGGAATCGAAAGGTGGATTCTACATGAGAAGTACCTGCAAGCAGAGGGGACTGAGTCTATGTCACAATCGAATGACAGGAGACTTGGAAGACGAATGCCCGCCAATGTCGGGGTTGTAGGATGGGTGACGATGACAGTGACTCTGCAGCTATGAGGACCAGGCGATGCTGAGGAAGACCAAGAGTCATGCATGAGCTGTCCCATGAAGGATGTCGAGTGCTAAGGGGTCGGTGTCCGGCGGGATTACCAACAAGCCTTGGCAAGTGCAACCAATGCAATTGAAGAAGGAGCAACGTCAGGACCAGCAAGGTCCAGAGGACTCACTACAAGCTGGGGAGTCAGGGCAGACCCCGAGCAATCAGGGGAGCCCAAAAGAAACAACTGTAACTCTCTAAAGGACCCACAGGCCAGAGGCTTTGAAGTCGCGAGAGGACATCAAGCAGCTCACCAAAAGTTGCAGGCTACGATGCACATAATGCGGTGTAGCTGAAGAGTCTGGCAACTGGAGGTGCTCGAGGTTGGGACTACTTGGAGCCCGAAGATCTTCTTGGAAGGAAGCCAACAAGCCTTTGCAACGGGAAGTTGACGCAGTGTACAGGGGTTTGGTTATTGCAACCTCCACGATTGTCAAACCAGGTGAGAGGGCAGGGCAGGCCTCTGGAGCTGTCGAAAACCTCTACCTGTGTTGCAGGGCCTTACCAAGTCCAGAGGAGCTCAGGATCAGCTGACCTGTCAACTTAGTTTCGGTGCCTGCGAATGCAGAGGAGTGATTCCTTCACTCCAAGGGAGATTCCTTCGGGTGTCTTTGATGCCCACAGGCATTGGAGGGTTCCTGTATGGTGCACAGGCACAGACAATGCAGAAGACTGGATAGAGAGACAAAGTCGAACCCAAACAAAGTCCAGCTTAGTCCAGAGTGCCCATACGGTAGAAATAGAAGTGGTGTCTGATCTGAATCTTGTCCCACGATGAATCTAGGGACCAACCCACAGGTAAGCCCTAAAGTACCCTTAGGAAAGAGTTGGAACGATTCAGGGGACTTTCCCAGGCTCCCAGGAGAGGCTCTGGATGGGGGGAGGTTTCACCCATGCCCTTTGTCCAGTTTCGCACCAGAGCGGGAGCCAATGGCTCCCAGAACTGGTTTGAACTGGACTATGCACAGGGACACCAATTGTGCCCATCATGTAGACTTAGTAGCACTGGCAAGCGCACCCACCTAGTGCCAATAAACTAAATCGTGTGACAGGATGCCAATTGTGCTGCTTTCCCTTGCTCGAACTTGTCTCAGCAGCAGGAGGGCAGAAATGTGTCTCTGGTCGGCAGCAATCATTTTGTGCTGTCCCGGTCAAGAAGGTTGGTACCGTGAGTACTGACAGCCTAATGGAGGGCTCTTCCAGTGCTCGGAATCATACCTCCCACCCCGTTTGATACCAAACATGACAGAATTTGTTGCAGCCGTTTTCAAGATGTCATCGCGTAATTATGCGGTGCCCTTCTATATAGTATATGGCAGCTGCACTTACATCCTGGGAGAATGGATTTCGTAGGCTGCAGGTGTGTCCTGCTGATTCAGGGAAACCCTCACACTTAGAACCAAGCACCCTGCCTTCAGGATTGATAAGGGCTGCTATAGGGGTGACTTATAGGTTTTAAGTGCAGTGACCCTAGGTATAGGAATCTATACCTTTAATAAGTGGTGCTAGCACCAACTTACACAGGCTGCAATGGCAGGCCTGTAGTTCCATTTTGAATGGTCTCCCAGGGGTGGAATAATGCATCCTTCAGCCCATGGGGTACCGATGCACTGGGTACCTTAGTACCATATACTAGGGACTGATAAGGGTGCCCCAGTATCAAATCTGGGATGTACCTCAGTACTAACCACAACAATTTAAGGGAGAAAGCAGATAGACTGGGTGGCTGATTAGCAGGATCCCAGCTAGACTAGTCGGTAACAGCTTAGCACCAGGCAAAAAGTGGGGATAACCATAAAAGCAGATCCTACTTTCCTACAATTTGACTCTCTAAAGGCCCCAAAAAATAGCCACAACATGCATAACCTAAATAATAAAGTTTAAAAATCATCATAACAACAAAAAGGTAACTGCTGTAATAGGTCAAAAGTCACAGGTTCTCTTTACAATGTTTTGCTCTGTTGTTCCTAACTCAACACCTTTAAAACTTCCCTAACTAAAACACCTTCAACCGGATCATGTCCCCCCAATAGCGGTCCATAAAAGGAAATGCCTGATAATTTTCCTGAAATAGTTGTGTTTGACAAACCTTTGTGTATCAAATGCAGCACATAGCCTAGGATAACCTGTTCATTTTTTGTAACTATATTTGCTTCACTAAGCTTAGTGTTACCATAACTGAAGAATTCTCTTGATGCCTGCTAGTAACTTATTCTTGCGGGTGAGGCTATTTACTGTTTTACAAGCTTGACTATCCTCAGTCCCCACAGGCCCAAATGTTCTGTGGGAATTGTGTCTTACTGCTGTCGGCACGTACAGACAGACAGTGAAACCTCTGTCAATGAAGTCGAGACAGAGCGTCCGCTATATTATTTGTTGTGTCTGGAACATGTCTAGCTTTAAAGACAATATTAAGTTGCAAACATTTCTGCACGAAGGCTCTTAATAAATGCAATACTCTCAAATCTCTCGCCTTTTGCTTGTTAACCAAATCTACTACTGCTATATTGTCCCATTAAACATAACTGACCTATTTCGAAATTCTTCAATCAAGACGCACAAAGCCACGACCAAAGGGAATCATTGTAAAAAGTCTATACTGTGCCTGTGTGTCGGCCAGTGTTGTGGCCAACTTTCCATGCACCAACAACCTCTCAGAATATGCCAAAATCTTTGGAACCTGAGGCATTGGATTAAATCTGAATCTGTCATATCATGATCATGTCTTCATCCACAAAATACAACAAAACATCATTGAAATCACCAAAAAACTTTAACCAAAGATCCATACCTTCTCTGATAGCCAATAAAATTCGTATCCTGTGGTGAGGTAAATTAGCTCAAGACATAGACATACCTAAGCATCTACAAAATGTCCTCGCTCTAACTACTCTGCATTCAAAACTTAAGTAGCCTAGTAATATCTGTACCTTCCCGAGCACCAATTTCTTCCCTCAGATTACTGAAAGCAAAAATGGCCTTATTGCTTGAGCTTTTGCAATGGTAAGCCTAGCTATCATTTCCGTAGTATCTATTTTAATGTCTAGAAATGTCAACTTTGTACTTAGGCCCTAAATTTTTCCCAGAGCCAGTAGTACTCCAAGTTCTTTTGCCATGTTTTGGAAATATTGATTGGCTTTCGTGCACTTGCCTGTATTCTTTTCACCAACAAACATGAAGACATCTAAATAGTGAAATACAAGTTTGTCACCGCTCATTTCCATGAAAACTCATCGTAAGAAAGTGCTAAATATCTCAAATAAACCACATAAGAATGAGTATCCCATTGGTAGGACTTTGTCTATATTAAAAGGTGCCTCAACCTGCATGCCAAACGATTCAAAATCAGCAGTATGTATCAGTAATAGGCGAAAGGCTGGTTGTATGTCACTCTTAGTAAGTTCTGCTGCTCTTCCTGCTGTTCTTACCAGATTCAAAGCAACATCAACTGATGCGTAAGATACTCTAGAATCTTCTTGAGAAATAAAATAATTTACAGATTCGCCCTGATAAATGGTGGATCAGTCTACATTCACCTGGCCTTTTTTCGGCACTACACCTAATGGGGAAACTACTAAATGTTCAAATGGGCACTGTAAAAAAGGACCTGCAACCCTGCCTGCCTTTAGCTCTGAATTTAGCTTTTGTTGTACTATATTGTGCAACTTCTTTGACGATTTGAGATTATCTGACCATTTTTTCTGCCTTGGTCCTTAATAACTGATACTAAAGCCATGCTTGAACCCCAAATTAATTTGGATGCAGCTCCACTATCTGGATCATTCCTTAACCAGGTTGATAATACCTCAGTCTAATTGAGGTATGAGCCTTTTTGTGTTTGTTGAAATTGCTGACCTCTGCATTCTCCCTTGCTCTCTAGATTTTGATTCTACAAAATATTGAGTGAGAGGATGTTTTCCCCTACATTGTGAGCATCCGTGCTTGTAACAGCAAAATTGCATGTTGCAGAATCCTTTAGTAGAAATTCCAACATGTTTGCCATACCACCCAGCCCCAGCTTGGGTGGGATGATACTAAAAGGACTGATAAGTTACCGGTAAGCCACTTACTGTATGGGATGCTGCGTGGATCACTTCCATTGGAGCCATAATTCAGTGTCGACGTCCCCCCATGGCTTATCATTGTTGAAACTAATCCTGGCTCAGTACTCTTCATCGTAGCTCAACCAAGTGTATCCTACAAAATGCATTTGTGCTTTACGTATAATGTCTATATATTTAAAAAATGCTACTGCGCTTGTAACAGCAAAATTGCATGTTGCAGAATCCTTTAGTAGAAATTCCAACATGTTTGCCATACCACCCAGCCCCAGCTTGGGTGGAATGATACTAAAAGGACTGATAAGTTACCGGTAAGCCACTTACTGTATGGGATGCTGCATGGATCACTTCCATTGGAGCCATAATTCAGTGTCGACGTCCCCCCATGGCTTATCATTGTTGAAACTAATCCTGGCTCAGTACTCTTCATCGTAGCTCAACCAAGTGTATCCTACAAAATGCATTTGTGCTTTACGTATAATGTCTATATATTTAAAAAATGCTACTGCTCTATCCTGTCTCACAATATTTGCTTGTATAAACTAAAAGTGCAGATGGCCAATTTTCTATTGTTTTAGGTACCTTTGGCCTACTAGCTAATTCCCACTCCTCTTCCTTGGTGCCTTTTTTGCTTTAAATTCCCTGTGTAACAATTTGAATACATCTATAAAATCATGCTTCCGGACGCTATTCTTTGTTTTTTTTTCCGATAAACGAAACCCCAAAGGCATTACAATACCCATATTTGGCAACCATTTATGTATATTCTTATCATCTACTTCTCCATCCTTCTTTTTATCATGCTTTTCATTATTTTCCACTATTATCACTTTGTATCTGTTTATCACACTAGGGGCCAGATGTAGGTAATCCGAATTTACCGATTCTAAAATACCGAATTCTACCGATTCAGTATTTTAGAATCGGTAAATGGTATGTAGGTATTCATTCGCTAAGTATTACCGAATCGGTAAGATTCAGTAAATACCGATTCAGTATTTACCAATTCTGTAATTCCTATTCATTCCTATGGGCCTAAAGGCCCATAGAAATGAGTGGGAATTACCGTATCGGTAAATACCGATTCGGTAAAATGGGGAACACATTGAAGGGTGGCAGGGTGGCACTTTGACAACCTGTTGCACCCCTCAATAGTGTATGGGTGCACATGTGGCACACATACATGCCCTAAGGGCATGTATGTCTGCCACATGGCACTGTAATAATTTGCAAAAAATTGCTTCTTTTGTGGTTTTCGTTATTTACCACCAACTTATAGTTGGTGGTAAATAATGAATCCTAAAATGGGAAAAGCACTCATTTGAGTGCTCCCTACATTAAGGATTCGGTAATTTACTGAATCGGTATTTAAGAATTCGGTAATTTACAGATTCCTTAAATTACTGATTCGGTTAATTACCGAATCCTTAAATTAGGCCCCAACATCTGAAAAGCCTAATACCGGCAATTTCGGCCGCTACCGACCGGTATTAGGCGACCCACAACTGGCCCATTATCTTTTGTGGATCCTTAACCTTTACCTTTTTCTTGATGATCCTTAAGAACATTTACATCCCCTTGTATGTCTGTACCACAATCCTTTACCAGCTTAACATCAGCGCCGTCCAATTGATCTTTTTTTATTTGTAGAACCATTACCTATGCTCCCTCACACTGACCACCATGATGCCCTTCCTTTTGGAAGTTGTGAGGATCGCCTTTAAATTTCCTCGGTTTCGCATGTCTGTTGATTTAGTTTCCTTCTTTCTTGATTAATTGCTCCGTCCGCCCCAGACTTCTGCAATATACTAAAAACGCTTTTTTGGCCCGCTGATCCCCGCTCTCCCCTTTTATTTGCAATCATTCCTTTTTCGCGTTCCTCACATTCTCTCAACTGCCGCTCCTCTATCCCTCCCTGTCATCATCAAAATCTAAAGTCTCATCATACTCATTCGGATGACCACCATCTCTTATACCCAGTCTTTCACCATCCCCAACTCCTCCATCATCCGACCTCCATTGCGACGCTGACATTTGTTTGAACTGCTCCCTCGATGAAGGAAAATCCGCTAGCGATCTTCCTTTTACTGCTGATTAGTGTGTTAGAGCAGTTTCATGCTCTGTTCTGCTGGTGTCCGTCCTCTTCTGCCTCTTTCTTCTGCTCATCTTGCTGTATATTAATTCTTTTGGCCACACTGACCTGAATGCTCCGCAATGCCAATCGCTCTATCTGCATTATCTTCCTTACTCCTTGCTAGTTCTATATTTGTGTTCTCCACCCACACCCACTGTTCTGTCCTACCCAAATTGTCACACTATTACTTGCAAATATGCCTGTCTATCAGTATGTATCTCCTTCAAAACTCTGGAAGTAAAAACTCTGGAAGTAACTCCACTGTCTTTGCGCATTTGCTCTGTTTTCTCTTCACTTCTAAATTTCTCTAATGCTTCTCTATATCGAAAACATTTTGAGTGAAAAGTTTTTTGTTTTTTTTATTTTTATTTTATATAGCGCTTCAATGCTCGGGGGTCTTGACAATTTTTCACTAAATGTCATGACACTATTTTTATTTTCAAGATTCTCAAAATTAAATGTTGTTTGTTGAACTACCTATGGAAACCGATTATGCACAGCATTTTACTCCCCCAAAGCGCCGTGGAGATATCTCTCCTCAAGAGAAACCTCGCCTGCCAATTTGGAGGGGTCGGCCGATTCCTATCACTTCATAACCAACCCCTCCTCCGCCCCACCTCTCAAATTAGCTTACACGGGGGGGGGGGAGCAATCCACCTATGCCTCCGGCTCAAGGCTGCCAGTCACTCTGTAAACGGGTGTTTATCCACGCTCTCTGCTGCCGCCTGATACGATCACCCCATCCGGCCCATGTGAAAACAAGCATTGGCATAGCCAATAGGTCTCGCTTTTCGGGCCTTATAAGTATTTAGTTACGCAGTACAATATCCTTGGTGCAACAACATCAACTGTTGTATGGCTAAACACTAAGGTACCAAAGGCGAGACCTATTGGCTATGCCAATACTTGTTAACCATTGAAATGAAGCTGAATTTAGAAACTTGAGAAGGACTAAAGAGGAGACGGCCTTGCCAAAATTCAAACTAGGGACTTGCAAATCCCTACTCTGTAAACCAGCACGTTCGTCAAAAGTTTCCGATCGCACAATTGGCCACCTCTGTAACCTCATGATAGTTATGCTGATGTCTACATTCTCGCAACGGCTTAATATTTGACTCCAGAGGTCACTTCACCTGCTCAGCCGCTGACAAAAGGTATTTATTTGCGCACATCATGAAACACTAACTCTCCACTGGGGCTATTGGTTATGTCCGCTGCTCGCCACTCTCAAGAACTCACTCCTTCAGGCCGGACTTTCAGATGTCTGTGGGCTGTCTGATCAGCAAGAATAGACTTTTGATGTTTCCAGGAAAATCTGGTTTCCTGCATCCACCACGCACCTCCTCTCCTCAATGGAGTCGCATGTGCACTGGCAGGCATGTATGTACAGGGCATAAATACCAAAACAAATAGTGAAGGGAGCTAATCAGCATAAACAGTGCTAATGGCGTCACGCAGAGTGACGTCCTGCGTTTATTAGACTTCTACCATTTTTAGGTCGAAGCCTGGCGTACACTGCGCAAGCAGTGTCGCGCAGGTGAGAAATTTTTATCTCCAGTATGGGGCTTTAACCCGCCTCTCTCTTCCATTGGCTAGCTCCATAAATGGAGGCTAGCCATTGGAAGAGAGATGTGGCAATCATTCTGGGAGCAGATTCGTGGGCGTTTCTGTGTTATTTTTAAGCCCCGCCCCTTTGTTTCGTCATTCAGAGGTGGGCCATTGTGGGTGTTTCCTTTTTTTTTTTTCCCAGGGCTGTTTTTTCGTCAGTCTGTGCCAGCTCCGCCGCTCGCTCGCAGCCTCCTCCCTGTGCTCCCACGGGTGCTTCTTATTACTCAAAATGTTGTAATTTATGATATTGATCCGTTTCCATGCACTCTATTTGCTCGGTTTTACTCGCGAGAAAGTATCATACATTTTGGCCCTTGAATGTCACTCATCATAAGTAGACTGCAAGCATGGAAATGTCACACGTAACCAATCTGAAAACTTGGCAACTAAGCAAAATAGACTAAAATGATGTTTCTTAATGTGTGGGTTGAGGGACTTGGTTGTAATGTACTTCTCATACGTAAAATAGTCACTCGTGACAAATAGTCCACTGTATGTACAATTTTTTGTGGGCCGATAACAATGACGTAGAACCTGGTGTTATTCGAGTTTAAACTTGAGAGTAAGTCGGTGAGGTCAGCGCTGTATTTAAACGCATACTGCGATAAATTGGACCACTAGAACCATTCGAAGATTGCGCTTGCTGCTCTGCTTCTCTACGAACGCCGGTAAAAGGACCCATTTCAAGAGGGACGTTTCTCAGACGAACGGACGCAAATCCCTGCTCAGGCATCGGCCCGCCCCCTTCAGCTAGTAGATCTGCTGATTGATATATGGCCGGCATTATTCGTCACAATTCTTGGAGTTCAACGTGACGTTTGTTCCAATTGGTGGAATCGGCTTGTGAAACGAACACGGACGGTTTCGGTTGGCAGAGCCGCGCCCGAGTCGACTACAGCTAGTATCTGCTGCAGGGAAGCGTTCGTCGCAAATTGCCCGCCGTGGTGGCACAGAACCCGGAAGTTAGCAGGTCAAGACCGGAAGTATGGTTAACGATGGGCACCTGGGGTGCTAAAAGTGGCCAGTGAGGACGTAATAAAGTTGGATTGGGGACCTTATATGGTGCAAGTGCCTTTAGAGAATGATCTCTCAGCAGTTCGTACACGAGTCAGTCAGCGCAGGACGAGAATATCCGGTCCCTTCATGGAAAAGGGAATAAGCTACCTTCCAAAGCAAGAGGGAGGGGTGGTTAACGGAGGCTCCTGCACCTAAGGGGCGGGCGAGCGAGCGGTTAATACGGGCGCGTACTGAAGGGACTCGAGCATATCTGGCAAGTAGACCCATGTCCTATTTGACACGTATCACAGTATTGGCTTTTTGCTCCTCTGCATACTGGCACACCAGACAGTGGTTTATAGTGCTACGAGTGAGTCCCAGAAAAAACATAATGTGGGATACGAACAGAGCTGCGAAATTCTCTAGTTTCATGCATGGGTTGCCTTCATTACACGAACTTTAACACTTTTATAACATTGGATGTTTAAATCATGCCTTACGTGTAATCCGGAGTACGTAAATATGTATGTCAAGTGCATGTCCCACTATGCACTGTCACACACATGGCTACTACGCTTTGTATGTAATGCTGCAACATTATTCGCGTATTTAAATTTCATTATTTGTGTATATACCTTTAGTCACGTTTGTAAAAACACACACTAAGAGTGGTTACTACACACAAACTCGCACACAAATATAGGCAGCTGTGGGTTACTCTAGGTATAACATGCAGCATGTCTTTACAAAAGTATCTGTTTGCGATATTTCATGAAAGTGCACATTATATATCTGATATATGTATGTGATATCAAGCTACTACCTGCACAAACTCATATAGCTATATAAAATATAAAAAAATATTGCAAGTACGAGTAAGCACATGAACATGTGCATGTTTCGAATGCATGTGTGTTGAGAGGTGGCGGTAGTAGGATAGATAGTGTGTCTGTGGCTGTGTGTGTGTATGTGACTGTATGTGGCTCTGTGTGTGGCTCTGTAGGTATGTATGTGTGTGGGACTCTGTGTGGGTTTGTGTGTTTGTGTGTGGCATTTGCGAGAGATTAAGCTATTAGCATTGTAAATGACAATGGCATTTATTTATCTGTTTTCAAAACCAACACATAAATAAAAATGTTGTCATTTACAATGCCAATAGCTCTAACTTTTTCAAAGGCGAGACCGTTGCATTGTAAATGCTTGTTTGAACATACCGGCCATTAGTCAGACCCCCCAGGATATAGCGGCATGGATTAGCAAATTTAGCGGCACAAAAATGGAAATTTAGCGGCACAAATATGGAAATTTAGCGGCAATTTTGCGGCATTTTATGTGGCCATTTTTCCTACAACAAACACAGATATCTTAGTTTTTTTTAGTTATTTAACAACATGAAGCTATGTATATTTGGTTTATTTACAATGTAGACACTTTGTTTCCCTCGAGCGTGTGCTTCACAATTATGGGCTGCTGCGCATTCTTTTTATATTTCAGACCCTGCCATTAACCCCATTGCCAGTGATCCTCCGTAACCTACAACCAGTAATTGACAAGTCGCCTTTCAACAACACTATGACTTCTGTTCTACAAAATACAAATATACAACCTTGTGATACAATTGGCAAAGTCCTATGGTACGTGTACGTCCTACACCTTCACCAAACTAAACATAGAACAATCCCATCTTAAACTGATCGACAATTAAACTTAACTTAAACCACAATAGCTGTGATCAGACAGACTCCCGACATTCTGTAAGCGCTATGGGGGTCTACAGTTGGTATCAATGCACCACGTAAAAGTTGGTAACATTGGCAGTGGAGACAAGAAAGCAGACTAACACTGCTTCTTTCTTTCTACCAACCTTTCCCTCCTTCCTTTCACTTCCCCTTCTTTTGATGTATACACACTTGTCTTCATTCCTTGTCTCTCATCTTATCTATTTGCTTTGGTATTCCTTCTTCTTCTCGTCTTTTTTTTTGGTGCAACCCGTTTTACTTCTGTCTCTGTTCTTTCACACACTTTCCCCTGCTTCTACTCTCACATTCCTGCCTCTTCCCTTGCACCTTTTTCCGTAGTAAAACAATCCCATCCTTGGCCACACCTCTATGTTCTCATTTCCCTTGTTCCTCTCTCTCTCCTTTCCATCTCCTTGTCCCCCTCCTCCCAGAGCGACATTCCTTTTTTTCTATCTTACTTCCTGCCTCTCTCTGTTTTTTATTAGGGCTCGGGCCTAAGCCTCCACTTCGTGGAGGCGGAGCTTGCGAGCCCTAATGTGTTCAATGCAGAAAGGGGTCCAGGCTGGCACATTCCTTAGTTTTTTATGGAATCTGCCTAGTGATTCGTCTTCGCTGTGCTGTGTATTTAGTAGTGTTGACCTGATAGGCTGTAAGTAATTTACTCGTGCCCGATGTGGCATATTCTGTGCGAGAACAAGCACGGCAGAGTGATTAATCTTAATTAGGAGCTGTCAGAGTGGCCGTGTAATGCAATCCAGATGGTGCGAGCGCTGCATAAAGTGTTCGGCAGAAGAATACATAAATCCTCAATTACCAGCTGTCCGAGGTGCCGGTAATTGAAGGCAGATGGTGGTGGGAGCGTGTGCACTGCTGTGTTTTTTGTAGAGAATCACATGCATCAGATTTGGTGCGTAGTGCAGAGGCGTAGTGCAGAGGCGTAGTGCGTAGTGCAGAGGTGTAGTGCGTAGTGCATAGTGCAGAGGCGTAGTGCGTAGTGCAGAGGTGTAGTGCGTAGAGCATAGGCGTAGTGCATAGGCGTAGTGCGTAGTGCAGAGTGCGTAGTGCAGAGGCGTAGTGCGTAGTGCAGAGGAATAGTGCAGTGGCGTAGTGCGTAGTGCAGAGGCGTAGTGCAGAGGCGTAGTGCGTAGTGCAGAGGCGTAGTGCAGAGGCGTAGTGCGTAGTGCAGAGGCTAGTGCAGAGGCGTAGTGCAGAGGCGTAGTGCGTAGTGCGTAGGCGTAGTGCGTAGTGCAGAGTGCGTAGTGCAGAGGCGTAGTGCGTAGTGCAGAGGCGTAGTGCAGAGGCGTAGTGCGTAGTGCAGAGGCGTAGTGCGTAGTGCAGAGGCGTAGTGCGTAGTGCAGAGGCGTAGTGCAGAGGCGTAGTGCGTAGTGCAGAGGCGTAGTGCAGAGGCGTAGTGCGTAGTGCAGAGGCGTAGTGCGTAGTGCAGAGGCGTAGTGCGTAGTGCAGAGACGTAGTGCAGAGGCGTAGT
This sequence comes from Lissotriton helveticus, assembly GCF_964261635.1. Taxonomy (NCBI): domain Eukaryota; kingdom Metazoa; phylum Chordata; class Amphibia; order Caudata; family Salamandridae; genus Lissotriton; species Lissotriton helveticus. The sequence goes on along the minus strand of NW_027611893.1, from coordinate 193,138 downwards.
GCGTAGTGCAGAGGCGTAGTGCATAGGCATAGTGCGTAGTGCAGAGTGCGTAGTGCAGAGGCATAGTGCGTAGTGCAGAGGCGTAGTGCGTAGTGCAGAGGCGTAGTGCGTAGTGCAGAGGCGTAGTGCAGAGGCGTAGTGCATAGTGCAGAGGCGTAGTGCAGAGTGCAGAGGCGTAGTGCGTAGTGCAGAGGCGTAGTGCGTAGTGCAGAGGCGTGGTGCGTAGTGCAGAGGCGTAGTGCGTAGTGCAGAGGCGTAGTGCGTAGTGCAGAGGCAGAGTGCAGAGGCGTAGTGCAGAGGCGTAGTGCAGAGTGCAGAGGCGTAGTGCAGAGTGCAGAGGCGTAGTGCGTAGTGCAGAGGCGTAGTGCGTAGTGCAGAGGCGTAGTGCGTAGTGCAGAGGGGTAGTGCGTAGTGCAGAGGCGTAGTGCAGAGGCGTAGTGCGTAGTGCAGAGGCGTAGTGCGTAGTGCAGAGGCGTAGTGCGTAGTGCAGAGGCGTAGTGCGTAGTGCAGAGGCAGAGTGCAGAGGCGTAGTGCAGAGGCGTAGTGCAGAGTGCAGAGGCATAGTGCAGAGTGCAGAGGCGTAGTGCGTAGTGCAGAGGCGTAGTGCATAGTGCAGAGTGCAGAGGCGTAGTGCGTAGTGCAGAGGGGTAGTGCGTAGTGCAGAGGCGTAGTGCGTAGTGCAGAGGCGTAGTGCGTAGTGCGTAGTGCAGAGGCGTAGTGCATAGTGCAGAGTGCAGAGGCGTAGTGCGTAGTGCAGAGGGGTAGTGCAGAGGCGTAGTGCGTAGTGCAGAGGCGTAGTGCAGAGTGCAGAGGCGTAGTGCTTAGTGCAGAGGCGTAGTGCGTAGTGCAGAGGCGTAGTGCAGAGGCGTAGTGCGGAGTGCAGAGGCGTAGTGCAGAGGCGTAGTGCAGAGGCGTAGTGCAGAGGCGTAGTGCAGAGGCGTAGTGCAGAGTGCGTAGTGCAGAGGCGTAGTGCGTAGTGCAGAGGCATTGTGCAGAGGCGTAGTGCGTAGTGCAGAGGCGTAGTGCAGAGGCGTAGTGCAGAGTGCAGAGGCGTAGTGCATAGTGCAGAGGTGTAGTGCGTAGTGCAGAGGTGTAGTGCGTAGTGCAGAGGCGTAGTGCGTAGTGCAGAGGCGTAGTGCAGAGATGTAGTGTGTAGTGCGTAGTGCAGAGGCATAGTGCGTAGTGCAGAGGCGTAGTGCAGAGTGCAGAGGTGTAGTGCAGAGGCGTAGTGCAGAGTGCAGAGGCGTAGTGCAGAGGCGTAGTGCAGAGTGCAGAGGCGTAGTGCAGAGGCGTAGTGTGTAGTGCAGAGGCGTAGTGCGTAGTGCAGAGGCGTAGTGCGTAGTGCAGAGGCGTAGTGTGTAGTGCGTAGTGCAGAGGCGTAGTGCGTAGTGCAGAGGCGTAGTGCAGAGTGCAGAGGTGTAGTGCAGAGGCGTAGTGCGTAGTGCAGAGTGCAGAGGCGTAGTGCAGAGTGCAGAGGAGTAGTGCAGAGGCGTAGTGCGTAGTGCAGAGGCGTAGTGCAGAGTGCAGAGGCGTAGTGCAGAGTGCAGAGGTGTAGTGCAGAGTGCAGAGGCGTAGTGCAGAGGCGTAGTGCGTAGTGCAGAGGCGTAGTGCGTAGTGCAGAGGCGTAGTGCGTAGTGCAGAGGCGTAGTGCGTAGTGCAGAGGCGTAGTGCAGAGGCGTAGTGCAGAGTGCAGAGGCGTAGTGCGTAGTGCAGAGGCGTAGTGCGTAGTGCAGAGGCGTAGTGCGTAGTGCAGAGGCGTAGTGCGTAGTGCGTAGTGCAGAGGCGTAGTGCGTAGTGCAGAGTGCAGAGGCGTAGTGCGTAGTGCAGAGGCGTAGTGCAGAGTGCAGAGGTGTAGTGCAGAGGCGTAGTGCAGAGGCGTAGTGCAGAGGCGTAGTGCAGAGTGCATAGTGCAGAGTGCGTAGTGCAGAGGCGTAGCGCGTAGTGCAGAGGCATAGTGCGTAGTGCAGAGGCATAGTGCAGAGGCGTAGTGCAGAGGCGTAGTGCAGAGTGCAGAGGCGCGTAGTGCATAGTGCAGAGGCGTAGTGCGTAGGGCAGAGGCGTAGTGCGTAGTGCAGAGGCGTAGTGCGTAGTGCAGAGTGCAGAGGCGTAGTGCATAGTGCAGAGGCGTAGTGCGTAGTGCAGAGGCGTAGTGCAGAGGCGTAGTGCAGAGGAGTAGTGCGTAGTGCAGAGGCGTTGTGCAGAGGCGTAGTGCGTAGTGCAGAGGCGTAGTGCAGAGTGCAGAGGCGTAGTGCATAGTGCAGAGGTGTAGTGCATAGTGCAGAGGTGTAGTGCGTAGTGCAGAGGCGTAGTGCGTAGTGCAGAGGCGTAGTGCAGAGGCGTAGTGCGTAGTGCAGAGGCATAGTGCGTAGTGCAGAGGCATAGTGCAGAGTGCAGAGGTGTAGTGCAGAGGCGTAGTGCGTAGTGCAGAGTGCAGAGGCGTAGTGCAGAGGCGTAGTGCAGAGTGCAGAGGCGTAGTGCAGAGGCGTAGTGCGTAGTGCAGAGGCGTAGTGCGTAGTGCAGAGGCGTAGTGCGTAGTGCAGAGGCGTAGTGTGTAGTGCGTAGTGCAGAGGCGTAGTGCGTAGTGCAGAGGCGTAGTGCAGAGTGCAGAGGTGTAGTGCAGAGGCGTAGTGCGTAGTGCAGAGTGCAGAGGCGTAGTGCAGAGTGCAGAGGCGTAGTGCAGAGGCGTAGTGCGTAGTGCAGAGGCGTAGTGCAGAGTGCAGAGGTGTAGTGCAGAGTGCAGAGGCGTAGTGCAGAGGCGGAGTGCGTAGTGCAGAGGCGTAGTGCGTAGTGCAGAGGCGTAGTGCGTAGTGCAGAGGTGTAGTGCGTAGTGCAGAGGCGTAGTGCAGAGGCGTAGTGCGTAGTGCAGAGTGCAGAGGCGTAGTGCGTAGTGCAGAGGCGTAGTGCATAGTGCAGAGGCGTAGTGCGTAGTGCAGAGGCGTAGTGCGTAGTGCGTAGTGCAGAGGCATAGTGCGTAGTGCAGAGTGCAGAGGCATAGTGCGTAGTGCAGAGGCGTAGTGCAGAGTGCAGAGGCATAGTGCAGAGGCGTAGTGCAGAGGCATAGTGCAGAGGCGTAGTGCAGAGTGCGTAGTGCAGAGGCGTAGTGCGTAGTGCAGAGGCGTAGTGCGTAGTGCAGAGGCGTAGTGCAGAGTGCAGAGGCGTAGTGCAGAGTGCAGAGGCGTAGTGCGTAGTGCAGAGGCGTAGTGCGTAGTGCAGAGGCGTAGTGCAGAGGCGTAGTGCAGAGGCGTAGTGCAGAGGCGTAGTGCGTAGTGCAGAGGCGTAGTGTGTAGTGCAGAGTGCAGAGGCGTAGTGCGTAGTGCAGAGGCGTAGTGCGTAGTGCAGAGGCGTAGTGCAGAGTGCAGAGGTGTAGTGCGTAGTGCAGAGTGCAGAGGCGTAGTGCAGAGTGCAGAGGCATAGTGCGTAGTGCAGAGGCGTAGTGCAGAGTGCAGAGGCGTAGTGCGTAGTGCAGAGGCGTAGTGCGTAGTGCAGAGGCGTAGTGCGTAGTGCAGAGGCGTAGTGCGTAGTGCAGAGTGCAGAGGCGTAGTGCAGAGGCATAGTGCAGAGGCGTAGTGCAGAGTGCAGAGGCGTAGTGCAGAGTGCAGAGGCGTAGTGCGTAGTGCAGAGGCGTAGTGCAGAGGCGTAGTGCGTAGTGCAGAGGCGTAGTGCGTAGTGCAGAGTGCAGAGGCGTAGTGCGTAGTGCAGAGGCGTAGTGCAGAGGCGTAGTGTGTAGTGCAGAGGCGTAGTGCAGAGGCGTAGTGCATAGTGCAGAGGCGTAGTGCGTAGTGCAGAGGCGTGGTGCGTAGTGCAGAGGCGTAGTGCGTAGTGCAGAGGCGTAGTGTGTAGTGCAGAGGCGTAGTGCGTAGTGCAGAGGCGTAGTGCGTAGTGCAGAGGCGTAGTGCGTAGTGCAGAGGCGTAGTGCGTAGTGCAGAGGCGTAGTGCAGAGTGCAGAGGCGTAGTGCAGAGTGCAGAGGCGTAGTGCAGAGGCGTAGTGCGTAGTGCAGAGGCGTAGTGCGTAGTGCAGAGGCGTAGTGCGTAGTGCAGAGGCGTAGTGCGTAGTGCAGAGGCGTAGTGCGTAGTGCAGAGGCGTAGTGCAGAGTGCAGAGGCGTAGTGCATAGTGCAGAGGCGTAGTGCGTAGTGCAGAGGCGTAGTGCGTAGTGCAGAGGCATAGTGCGTAGTGCAGAGGCATAGTGCGTAGTGCAGAGGCGTAGTGCAGAGGCGTAGTGCAGAGTGCAGAGTGCAGAGGCGTAGTGCGTAGTGCAGAGGCGTAGTGCGTAGTGCAGAGGCATAGTGCGTAGTGCAGAGGCGTAGTGCGTAGTGCGTAGTGCAGAGGCGTAGTGCGTAGTGCAGAGTGCAGAGGCGTAGTGCGTAGTGCAGAGGCGTAGTGCAAAGTGCAGAGGCATAGTGCAGAGGCGTAGTGCAGAGGCGTAGTGCAGAGGCGTAGTGCAGAGGCGTAGTGCAGAGTGCGTAGTGCAGAGGCGTAGTGCGTAGTGCAGAGGCGTAGTGCGTAGTGCGTAGTGCAGAGGCGTAGTGCAGAGGCGTAGTGCAGAGGCGTAGTGCAGAGTGCAGAGGCGTAGTGCATAGTGCAGAGGCGTAGTACGTAGTGCAGAGGCGTAGTGCGTAGTGCAGAGGCGTAGTGCGTAGTGCAGAGTGCAGAGGCGTAGTGCGTAGTGCAGAGGCGTAGTGCGTAGTGCAGAGGCATAGTGCGTAGTGCAGAGGCGTAGTGCGTAGTGCAGAGGCGTAGTGCAGAGTGCAGAGGCGTAGTGTAGAGTGCAGAGGCTTAGTGCATAGTGCGTAGTGCAGAGGCGTAGTGCGTAGTGCAGAGGCGTAGTGCAGAGGCGTAGTGCAGAGGCGTAGTGCAGAGGTGTAGTGCGTAGTGCAGAGGCGTAGTGTGTAGTGCAGAGTGCAGAGGCGTAGTGCGTAGTGCAGAGGCGTAGTGCGTAGTGCAGAGGCGTAGTGCAGAGTGCAGAGGTGTAGTGCGTAGTGCAGAGTGCAGAGGCGTAGTGCAGAGTGCAGAGGCGTAGTGCGTAGTGCAGAGGCGTAGTGCAGAGTGCAGAGGCGTAGTGCGTAGTGCAGAGGCGTAGTGCAGAGTGCAGAGGCGTAGTGCGTAGTGCAGAGGCGTAGTGCGTAGTGCAGAGGCATAGTGCAGAGGCGTAGTGCAGAGTGCAGAGGCGTAGTGCAGAGTGCAGAGGCGTAGTGCGTAGTGCAGAGGCGTAGTGCAGAGGCGTAGTGCAGAGGCGTAGTGCGTAGTGCAGAGGCGTAGTGCAGAGGCGTAGTGCAGAGGCGTAGTGTGTAGTGCAGAGGCGTAGTGCAGAGGCGTAGTGCGTAGTGCAGAGGCGTAGTGCGTAGTGCAGAGGCGTGGTGCGTAGTGCAGAGGCGTAGTGCAGAGGCGTAGTGTGTAGTGCAGAGGCGTAGTGCGTAGTGCAGAGGCGTAGTGCGTAGTGCAGAGGCGTAGTGCGTAGTGCAGAGGCGTAGTGCGTAGTGCAGAGGCGTAGTGCAGAGTGCAGAGTGCGTAGTGCAGAGGCGTAGTGCAGAGGCATAGTGCGTAGTGCAGAGGCGTACTGCGTAGTGCAGAGTGCAGAGGCGTAGTGCGTAGTGCAGAGGCGTAGTGCGTAGTGCAGAGGCGTAGTGCAGAGGCATAGTGCGTAGTGCAGAGGCGTAGTGCGTAGTGCAGAGGCATAGTGTGTAGTGCAGAGGCGTAGTGCAGAGGCGTAGTGCAGAGACGTAGTGCGTAGTGCAGAGGCGTAGTGCGTAGTGCAGAGGCGTAGTGCGTAGTGCAGAGGCGTAGTGCAGAGGCGTAGTGCGTAGTGCAGAGGCGTAGTGCGTAGTGCAGAGGCGTGGTGCGTAGTGCAGAGTGAAGCCAATGCATATCTACAGGCTAGCGATGACAGTGCATATCTACAGGCTAGTGAAGCTAATGCATATCTACAGGCTAGCAATGACAGAGCATATCTACAGGCTAGTGAAGCCAATGCATATCTACAGGCTAGCAATGACAGTGCATATCTACAGGCTTTTGAAGCCAATGCATATCTACAGGCTAGCGATGACAGTGCATATCTACAGGCTCGCGATGACAGTGCATATCTACAGGCTAGCGATGACAGAGCATATCTACAGGCTAGCGATGACAGTGCATAACTACAGGCTAGTGAAGCCAATGCATATCTACAGGCTAGCGATGACAGAGCATATCTACAGGCTAGCGATGACAGTGCATATCTACAGGCTAGCGAAGCCAATGCATATCTACAGGCTAGCGATAACAGTGCATTTCTACAGGCTAGCGATGACAGTGCATATCTACAGGCTAGCGATGACAGTGCATATCTACAGGCTAGTGAAGCCAATGCATATCTACAGGCTAGCGATGACAGTGCATATCTACAGGCTAGCAATGACAGAGCATATCTACAGGCTAGCGATGACAGTGCATATCTACAGGCTAGCGAAGTCAGTGCATATCTACAGGCTAGCGATGACAGTGCATATCTACAGGCTAGCGATGACAGAGCATATCTACAGGCTAGCGATGACAGTGCATAGCTACAGGCTAGCGATGACAGTGCATAGCTACAGGCTAGCGATGACAGTGCATAGCTACATGCTAGCGATGACAGTGCATATCTACAGGCTAGCGATGACAGTGCATATCTACAGGCTAGCGATGACAATGCATATGTACAGGCTAGCAATGACAGAGCATATCTACAGGCTAGCGATGACAGTGCATATCTACAGGCTTTTGAAGCCAATGCATATCTACAGGCTAGCGATGACAGTGCATATCTACAAGCTAGCGATGACAGTGCATATCTACAGGCTAGCGATGACAGTGCATATCTACAGGCTAGCGATGACAGAGCATATCTACAGGCTAGCGATGACAGTGCATATCTACAGGCTAGCGATGACAGTGCATATCTACAGGCTAGCGATGACAGTGCATATCTACAGGCTAGCGATGACAATGCATATGTACAGGCTAGCAATGACAGAGCATATCTACAGGCTAGCGATGACAGTGCATATCTACAGGCTTTTGAAGCCAATGCATATCTACAGGCTAGCGATGACAGTGCATATCTACAGGCTAGCGATGACAGTGCATATCTACAGGCTAGCGATGACAGAGCATATCTACAGGCTAGCGATGACAGTGCATAACTACAGGCTAGTGAAGCCAATGCATATCTACAGGCTAGCGATGACAGAGCATATCTACAGGCTAGCGATGACAGTGCATATCTACAGGCTAGCGAAGCCAATGCATATCTACAGGCTAGCGAAGCCAATGCATATCTACAGGCTAGCGATAACAGTGCATATCTACAGGCTAGCGATGACAGAGCATATCTACAGGCAAGCGATGACAGTGCATATCTACAGGCTAGCGATGACAGTGCATATCTACATGCTAGTGAAGCCAATGCATATCTACAGGCTAGCGATGACAGAGCATATCTACAGGCTAGCGATGACAGAGCATATCTACAGGCTAGCGATGACAGCGCATATCTACAGGCTAGCGATGACAGTGCATAACTGCAGGCTAGTGAAGCCAATGCATATCTACAGGTTAGCGATGACATGGCATATCTACTGACTAGCGATGACGGTGCATATCTACAGGCTAGTGAAGCCAATGCATATCTACAGGCTAGCGATGACAGTGCATATCTACATGCTAGCGATGACCGAGCATATCTACAGGCTAGCGATGACAGTGCATATCTACAGGCTAGCGATGATAATGCATATCTACAGGCTAGCGACGACAGCGCATATCTACAGGATAGCAATGACAGCGCATATCTACAGGCTAGCGATGACAGTGCATATCTACAGGCTAGCGATGACGGTGCATACCTACAGGCTAGTGAAGCCAATGCATATCTAGCTAGGCTAGCGATGACAGTGCATATCTACAGGCTAGCGATGACAAAGCATATCTACAGGCTAGCGATGACAGCGCATATCTACAGGCTAGCGATGACAGTGCATAACTACAGGCTAGCGATGACGGTGTATATCTACAGGCTAGTTAAGCCAATGCATATCTACAGGCTAGCAATGACAGTGCATATCTACAGGCTAGCGATGACAGTGCATATCTACAGGCTAGCTATGATAATGCATATCTACAGGCTAGCGACGACAGCGCATATCTACAGGATAGCAATGACAGCGCATATCTACAGGCTAGCGATGACAGTGCATATCTACAGGCTAGCGATGACGGTGCATACCTACAGGCTAGTGAAGCCAATGCATATCTAGCTAGGCTAGCGATGACAGTGCATATCTACAGGCTAGCGATGACAGAGCATATCTACAGGCTAGCGATGACAGCGCATATCTACAGGCTAGCGATGACAGTGCATAACTACAGGCTAGCGATGACGGTGCATATCTACAGGCTAGTGAAGCAAATGCATATTTACAGGTTAGCAATGACAGTGCATATCTACAGGCTAGCGATGACGGTGCATATCTACAGGCTAGTGAAGCCAATGCATATCTACAGGCTAGCAATGACAGTGCATATCTACAGGCTAGCGATGACAGTGCATATCTACAGGCTAGCTATGATAATGCATATCTACAGGCTAGCGACGACAGCGCATATCTACAGGATAGCAATGACAGCGCATATCTACAGGCTAGCGATGACAGTGCATATCTACAGGCTAGCGATGACGGTGCATACCCACAGGCTAGTGACGCCAATGCATATCTACAGGCTAGCGATGACAGTGCATATCTACAGGCTAGCGATGACAGTGCATAGACTCACAAGGAGACCACAGGCAGCTGAGGTGCAATCTTCTCCCACTCACAAGAACGACATCACAGGCAGCAGCAGTGCAAGCTTCTTACACTCACAAGGAGACCACAGGCAGCAGAGGTGCAAGCTTCTCACACTCACAAGAAGGACATCACAGGCAAGTGGTGCAATATTCGCACACTCACAAGGAGATTACTGGCAGTACACACCACATGAACACACTCCATAACACATAGCAACAATACATTGGCATTTACAATGCCATTAGCTCAAACTCAAATAAATCCGAGCCCGATTGCATTTCTAATGCTTGTTACGCTTGTCGGCTTCTTCTGCTCCTTACTGCCTTTGAGAAATTGATTTCTTTTCCTTTCTTCCCCTATTCAGGCCTAAACACCGAATGTTCGATATTTCATTTGAAGCCACTAATCGCATATTTCAAAACAAGCATTACAAAACAGCTGAGCAAAACATCCTCACATGCACGCAATAAAAACACAGGCAGAGAAAGGGACGAGCAGAGCCCCTCCCCCGCCGCCCAGCAGAGGCGGCAAGACTCAGCCCCGAGAGCCCACGAGAGAGAGAAAGAGGGGTGAATAACAAAGCCTCATTAACAGGTGAATGGGTCTTTCAAAGACCTGTGAAGAGCTCCGTGCGGCTCTGTGTGTGCTCGGAAGCTGCCTCGGGCCCCGGCTGACACACACGAAGGGAGGGGGCGCACAGCCAATTAAAGGGCATTGTTTGTTATGCTGTCTCCCAGTAGAGTAAATATCGCGGCCAATATTGTTATTATCGCGGCCATCGCGGTAGTATGCTGATTTCGCGATTTTTTCGTGAATCGCGAAATCGCGAAATGCTGGAGGGTCTGATTAGTTGTTGTTTTAAGAGGCTTCAATGACCAGGACATAATACTGAATAGGACTTTAAAGAAAATCGCATACAGGGCCGTCTTTTGGTATAGGATAGCTGGGCTCACGCACAGGGCGGCACTCTTCATCTATACTACTATTATGAAGGAAGTACTTAGCACCTTTGAGGAGGGTAAACTCGGGAACCACAGTGCCAATCCACACACCCGATACATCATTGTAATCGTCAGGGTGTGCAGGTGGACATAGGCTATATAAAGTATAAAAATATGCGTTATTTAAAAAATTAACATTAAAAAAAGTAGTCCCTTCGAAGTAGCGCCGGCCGCGACCTGCGTGCTGACGTCAGGAGCGCGGGGAGGAGCAGCGGACATGGCGCGGGGGAGGAGCGGTGACGAACGGCGGAATGGCGGTGAGGACTGGCGGACAGGCGGGAGGAGCAGTAAGCGGCGAGGAGCGGCGGAGCGGTGAATTGAGGAGTGCGGGGGAGGAGCGGCGGCTGAGGTAAGGCTCCGGGCAGGCGGGGGTCGGGGCAGGCGGGGGTCGGGGCAGGCAGGGGACGGGGCAGGCGGGAGACGGGGCGGTCGGGGGCCCGGGCTGCTTGACAATGTCGGGGCGGGCGGGGGGGCCGGGCTGCTGCACAATGTCGGGGCAGGCGGGGGTTTGGGAAGCCTGATTGCTCCCGGACAAGGTCGGGACGGGCTGCTAGTACAGAGTATAAAGAACCGTCTGCATTAAGGTCATACAGACACTAGGGGGCATATTATCAAGGACCAGTGTTAAAGTTATCGCCGTTTTATCGGCAGGAAACTGACGATAAAACGCCGATAATGGGCTTGATAATACGCCCTTGTTAATTCCCGTAGAAGCCAATGTTAACACCAAAACATGGGCTTCTATGGGAATTAACAAGGGCGTATTATCAAGCCCATTATCGCCGTTTTATCGGCTTTTTCCTGACGATAAAACGGCGATAATTTTAACACCAGTCCTTGATAATATGCCCCCTGCTTCCCTTTCACCTGGCTCCAGGGTTCGATTTTAGGAGAATGCATTTTCCCCACTGACTTTTATTGATGCAGAGGCAATCTGCTTGAATCGGGCGAATTGGTCTGTTGGTGACAGAAATCCGTAATTCATTTTTGGCAGTTTAATAGCATAGCACAAACAAAGGCAGAATTCTAAACTCTGTTTTTGTTTGCGCTTTACAAAGCTGCCCAAAATAAAATGTTGAGGCCTGTCACGTACTTTAATTTCTCCCACCAAGAATGAAAGACAGTGTTAATCTTTTGGGAGCAAAAAGCATGCACATCTGTTGGAAGAGAAAAGGCAGGGAATTGTGAGCTCGGGAACTCTGCAAGACTAGGCGTGTGAAGTACAAACAGTGCATATTCCTACCTCATTCCCTCAGTCACAGGCAGCAGTAATGCAAGCTCCTTTCACACGCACGCAGCAGTGTTCGTTTCTTTGTGGTACACACCAACATCAGACACAAAACAGAGGACAGTTATGTAGGAGTCCCTGACACACTGAAAACAGATAAAGAAATCATCACCAAGAGAGGCACAGGCAAGCTCTGTTGCTCGTGATGCGAAATGACTGGAAATTATTAGATTGTTACGCCTGCTTGCGTAATTTAGAGTAACTTGGGTCAGAAATGCCTACGGCAAGTTCATTTATTTTCCGAGGAATTCGCCCCCGTGCTTAGCGCCTTGCAAGAGGGTGCAAATTGGAAAGATGACAGATTGGTTTAGGGCCTGGAGAAGGTGGGTAGGAATCTCCATGTCGGTGACATTAGAGCCAGGTGTGAGTGCTTAGCTGGCAGTGCATAGCATTCCTCGAGAGGAAGTACCAGTGTGCAAAGGAAAGGGTGCTACAAAGCCAAGACTGGCAAACCATCTCACATCGGACAAGGGATGGCTTGCGTCACGTGAGCGCCAGCTCACGACTTGACTGTAAGTGCGCCTACTGCTCTACTGCAATAAGTACAACCACTACCACTACCACAACCACCAAGTTGTGATGTCGCAGTTCCTGCAGGGGTTGGTCACTGGGCAGAACTGGAGCTGCCACTTAAAAAATAAGGGTGTGCAACAAATTGCAAACTTTACATTGACATGTTTATTTTCAGTGTGGATTACACGAGTATTCATATATCTGCACTTAAAATATCAAGGAGCAAGAGACCAAGGATTTAAAAAGAGCTGGGGAGGGTGGTATTGTGACCATCCAATGTTAGGACTAATAGGAATAAGATACTCTCATCATATGAAAAAATATTTAATTGTAGCAGATAGGATTATAAATCAAATGTGCGGGTTTCAGCCTCGAGACACTCGATTGGTTTAACGTGTTAATGAGAGATGCCCGAGCGGGCGTCCCCACTTAACAGACCCTCCAGCTTATCGCGATTTCGCGATTTGCAAAAAAATCGCGAAATCGGCCGATCTCGGGAAATGCCGCGATATTTGCAAAAAAGCCCGCGAAATTTGCCGTCCGCCCGTTTTCGCCGTCTTTCCGCCCGTTTTCGCCTTAAAAGAAGGAGCGCGAGGCACCCATTTTCCCTTTCCCCCCAGGATTGACCCAGGAATGATTTGCGGTCGAGGACGGTGGCCGAGCGAGGGAGAAGACCAGCACCACAGCAGCAAGAGGGTGAGAGCGCACGAAGCGGCAGCGACACACACGAAGACCCTTCCTCAGAGACCAGGGCGAGCAGAACACAGGTAAGTCCGCCCGCCGCACACATAGGGAAGAGCGCTGCCCGGGTGGGAGGGGGGCAGTGGAGATGTGGCCGACCGAAAGGGAAGCGCTGTGGTTCGGCCAAGGCGGATAACGTGCGCCATCTCTGCCCTCTCCCCGGGATGAATGCGATGGTGTGTTTGTGGTGCTGCCTCATTTGAGATACAATTGTGTGACGAGACACTGATATTTGAAACACTGGCCCTCGCTGTTGTCGCGCCACCGCTCTCCTAAATGAATAGCCTTAAAAACTTAAACAAATTTCACCGCCATGACAGCTCTGTGGCTGCAGCGGTTGAGGGCCCTGCTTAAGCCGGAGTAGTAGTTTGCCGGCGCAATCTAATCAGCCGCAGTGCATTTCTGCCATTATTCCCTTTGAGATTATAATAATTTAATGTTTTATTGATTCATAGTTCTTGGCTTATTGTATAACGCAATTTAAACTCCAGCTTGGTGGTAATTTTATCTTCCAGTCCCATTTGTCAGCGAATTCATTTTGATTTTAAAAGCGGAGCGCAACTCTGAGATGACACAAAAGCAGAAAAGATGCAAGAGCGCACGGAAGAGCAAAGTAGCACTTAAAAAGAATGTGCTTTACCTGGTAAATTATGGCGGTGCAGGAATGAAAAGCTGTCATGGCGAGGCGCACTTTCATTTAGATAGAAGAAGCCTGAATGGCATAGCTCTACGGCTCGCTGTTTTTTTTATTTTTTATTGTGAGCTTGATATAATACGGTTCTTTAATCATCAGTGTGAACCGTTGCTCTCAAGGCAAGGGGGTGAAGACTTTTATGGTCTGATAGTTTTGATGTAGCATGGAATTTGAAACACTAGTGGGGGCAGTGCTTAATTTATGCAGGTGGGGGACCGGGGTTTATTTTTCGTTATCATTTACTAATGCTTTCCGAAACGTCAGGAAGTGATATCCCACTAGGATGAGTATTTCGCTTTATAAAAACTCTAAATAATATTAACAAGCACTTTCTGGATTTACAGCGTCCTTCAATTTAATTGGTCAAGTGCCTTCACCACTGTAAATAAGGTAAAGATTTGACTCTGACAACACAAAAAAAAACTGAGACAATGTATGAAGAATGCCTTGCGAGGATGCACAAGTCTCCAGGTGGTCTTCAATGTAAGCACGATGCATTTATGATACAGGGACAGAAAAAAAATGTTTCTTGCAAAAGATATACCCAAGCATGCAATCGGCTGAACATTTAGAATAGCAAAGTCTTCTAGAATTCTTAAAATGGCAGGGTTACGTTCTCTCAGCTCTAAATATTTACGCTTATGGTCACCACTTACTTTTATTTTTCATTTTTCATTTACATTTTATTACAATGGTGTTTACAGGCAAAAGTGCAATACATTTTCAATATAGCTGTTTAGATTTAAAACCAAAAAGTAAATACTGCCTAATTGGGCATGTTTTCCAACTAGGTTATATATTTTAGAGAACATGCCTTTTAACTAAAACAAATGGGCTGAATTGTAAATAAACAAAATGTACATAGCTCCATGTTGTCAAATAACTCAAACAGTAAGATATCTGTGTTTGGTGTTGCAAAAACCACAAAATAAAATGCCGCTAAATGCCGCTAAATTTCCATTTTTGTGCCGCTAAATTTTCATTTTTGTGCCGCTAAATTTGCCAATCCATGCCGCTATATCCTGGGGGGTCTGACTTAATCATGTTGAATGACACAAAAGTTACCGGTGATGTAATCAACACTCTCTGACTCTCTGATCCTGTCCACTCTGAGCGAATATGCAAAGCTGCCCCCTCAACTCAAACAGCATGAACCGTCAATATACATGTTTCAGCAGAGGCGCCACAAGAAGGCCTCGGATAATGCAATAAAAGAGTGCGTTTCTTAGAGTCACGTGAAAACACATCAATCGATATAACTCAATTGTCACCTCGGCCATTTCCCACGTTTCTGTGGAAAAGGTTCAGCCAGGAGGTTGTCACTTAAGATAAGCAGTTTTAGGAATAATGCCCAGGCGGGCTCCGTGATGCTGTTAGGCAAGTTTGCTCTAACTGAGCAACTGCATTTAAATTGGCACTCGAAACAATCTGCTCTGCTGTCAAGGGGCAGGCTGCTTTTCGTTTGAAGATATCACAAGTTACTAACAGCAAAGGCGACGCGCTATCTACGCGAGTGGCTTGGGAGGGCAAGGCTGAGCCATGAAAGCCACCTGGCGGCTGCAATTCTTTCTTGATCTTGCACCCAACTTTTAATCAAAGGTTGCGTAGTATCTATCAACGTAAGAATTCTCATTTATTGAGACATTAAAAGGCGAATAATTGCAGATAGGCCAAGCCTCCCGGTTCCGGCGGGAGACTACCGCTTTAAAGGCTAGTCTCCCACCTCCCGATTCAAGCACCCACAAACTCGATTCCACAGGATGCAGCCGGAATTACAGAATGACCTGCAGCAAGTCCTAAATGGCTCGAAGTCGTCCCCTGCTCCATGTTGTTAATTAATATGGGGCAGATTTACAAGCCCCTTGCGCCTCATTAACGCCGCCATTGCACCAGTTTTGTGACTCAGCGGCGGCGCAAATCCTGTTCCATGGTGCAGGGGTACTTACAACGTGACGCATCTGGGAGATGCGTCACGTTGTAATGCCCTGCGCCACATGTAGGAGTTCCTGTGCAGGGGGGGGGGCGTTCCGACGCAGGAACGCCTCCTAAAAGTGGCTGAGTGAAATCTACAAGATTTCACTCAGTCACTTTTAGGCCCATGCTGCCTCAAAACCCTGCGCCTGCTTGAAGCAGGGGTAAGGATTGACGCAGCATTAACTAGATAGGGCCCCCAGAGCATTGCTAGAGCTGCGTCGCGCTTGCGATGCAACTCCAGCAATGCGTCCTTTTTTACGGCACAGATGCGTCACGCATCTGTGCCGTTTTTGCCCCATGGTGCGCCGCATTGTAAATGCGGCGCATCCATAATGGCGGAGCTGTGGCGCACAATAACTGGCGCATCCCTGCTGATTTGTGTGTATTTATTGTTTTTTTGTCTTTTGTAGGGCTGTGTTCTTTGTGCAATTTGAGTGTAAATATATATATGTGATGTATATGTTGTATATTGTATTATATGGAATGATTGAGTACAAGTGAAGGTACTCTCGTTGTATATTTTTTCATCTGTTGCTTGGTTTATGTGCTCCACCTAGTTGTTTGATACAGCTATATATGTGACCATAATTTGTGTATTTATTACTTTATAAAATTCATTTTCAGATATATCAAGGCTTTTAATGTAACCTTGATTACAAATAAATACTGAATCGATCCCTCTGTGCCTCTTTGTATTTGTATTTATATACATCTCTTTGATGTCATGTGCTCATGTACATGAGGGTAATTTGGGCACAACCCCCCTCTCTTTTTTCTAGATTTGCAGGGATGCGCCAGTTATTGTAAATATGCCCCTAAGTGTGTGAAGGCGGCGGGGGAGCTTGCTGTGTTTTCGGATGTTGCACGGCAGGCGAGGACAGGCCTCTGTGTACCGGCTCTGGTTAACCCCTTGCAGGCTGCGGCCTCTTTCACAAATGAGGGTGCACGCACCGTCAACAAGACGGAGAAGTGGAGAAGTGTGGCTCACTGGTTAGAGGCGGCAGACCCCTGAGCAGAGAACGGCCCGGGACCAGGGTTCGATTCCCGACGCGGCAGGGTTGTGGACCAAGGTCAGCGGACTCGATAATTCTCGCCTCGGTGCCTACTCTAGTCAGAGACCACACGCGGCAACTCTGGGCATCAGCTTGCCTCATCTTCACAACGGCCCCCCCAGATCACCGGGGATGCTTGGTCGCACCTTAGAGATACCCATCTGGGACCATCTCTCAGGGTGAGCCAGGACGGGTTCCCCAGCAGTCGAAGCGTGGAGATACTCCTCCGGGAGTCGATTCCTAGCGCTATATAAACCCACAATTAAATTAAATTAAATTAAACAAACCTGTCTCCTGGACTGCTTCACGTGCGCGGGCGCGAGGCCCCAGGGACTGCTGGACTTTCTGACAATTGTAACTCTTTCTTACATTTTCGAAAGTTAAGCAGACAATGATTACCAATCAAATGCCTTCTTATAAACACAAAGTACCAATGATAGATGTGAGCAGAAATGCTAACAGAGAAAGAAAAAAAAACGTAATAAAAAAATATTACAAATACCATATTTCCAAGAAAAAAATATTACAAGTAGCACGTTTACAGTCCTGGATGAGTATTGTTTCTATTTTTGTAGGATTTTACCAGTGTTCGTCTCTCTGACGTCAATGAACGATCCTCTGAACATTGTGTAGCCCTTCCAGTCTAACACCTCCGAATATTACCCCGGAGAGATGGATCACAGCACTTCAGGTGGCTACTTTTTGCCCCAGCCTAGGGAAAGCACACAAAGAACACACCTGCGCACCCTAAAAAAGTAGTAGCGAGGAGTAGATATTTCTTAAATATGCAGATCGTCAGGGTCGGACTGGCCATAGCGGGCACCGGGCAATCCCCCAGTGCGCCGCACGGGTGGAGGCCGGTTTATGTCCCGTGGGGGCCGTTTTTGTTACAGGGTCGGAAATCGGCCCTGTACCGAAAATCGGCGAAAATGTGGCACCTCCAACCCTCCAGAGTGGGGAAGGGGGGGGAGCCAGCCGAGCACTTTGCCAGGGCTGTTTGTGGTTCCCAGTCCGGCACTGCAGATCGTGCGATAAACTGGGAAGGGCGCGTTTTTACCTTACAAAAATAGGGCTCCTTATGCACAAAGGATGCAGCAACATTTGTTTCCTACCCCTACCCCAAAGCAGTCTGTCGCAATATTCCGTCTCAAACAATCATTAGTGCATGCAGGTGAAACTTTCAATCACTCAAAACACGGTAAAAGAAAAGATGCTACAGACATTGGCCCTTATTACAGAAAATAACAGTTCTTCAGGACTTGACTGTTTCTTCTTCTACCAGCGTAGTCTACCTGCTTGGAGGGGTATTGACTACAGAAATGCTTCTAAGCTGGGGCAGGTGGTATTATTGGGGGTATTTCAGGGCAATATGCACTACCACACATTATGCAGCAGTCAGTAATGAGGATAGCATCAGTTCTTGGCATAGGGTTGTTAAAACGCACCGCTAGGTCTCCTGGATGCCCGTAATTATCTGGGGCTCCCGGACTGCTCTAGTGGGAGGGGACCAATCCAAGGCCCTTTCTACTAGGTGGTCGGAGCAACACCAGTTCACAATGTCTGTCAGCTGCATAGTGTGTGGTAGTGCACCTATAGCAAAGTCTGTCTGCTGCCCAATGTGTTGTTAGAAGTGCACTTTGTCAATGTCTGTCAGCTGCATAATGTGTGATAGTAGTGCACCGTTGGCAATGTCTGTCTGCTGCATAGTTTGTGGTAGTGCACCTTTGGCAATGTCTGCTTGCTGCATAATGTGTGATAGTGCACGTTTGGCAATGTCTGTCTACTGCCCAATGTGTTGTAGCAGTGCACCTTGTCAATGTCTGTCTGCTGCACAATGTGTTTTAGAAGTGCACCTTGTCGATGTCTGCTGTATAATGTGTGGTAGTGCACCTTGTCAATGTCAGTCTGCTGCATAATGTGTGGTAGTGCACCATGTCGATGTCTGCCTGCTGCATAATGTGCGGTAGTGCTCCTTTGGCATGTCTGCCTGCTGCATAATGTGTGGTAGTGCTCCTTTGACAATGTCTACCTGCTGCATAATGTGTGGTAGTGCACCTTTGGCAATGTCTGTCTGCTGTATAATGCGTGGTAGTGCACCTTATCAATGTCTGTCTGCTGCATAATGTGTGGTGGTGCACCTTTGACAATGTCTGCCTGCGGCATAATGTGTGGTAGTGCACCTTTGACAATGTCTGCCTGCTGCATAATGTGTGGTAGTGCTCTTTTGGCAACGTCTTCCTGCTGCATAATGTGTGATAGTGCACCTTTGGCAATGTCTGTCCGCTGCATAATGTGTGGTAGTGCACCTTTGGAAATGTCTGCCCGCTGCATAATGTGTGGTAGTACACCTTTGACAATGTCTTCCTGCTGCATAATGTATGGTAGTGCTCCTTTGGCAATGTCTGCCTGCTGCATAATGTGTGGTAGTGCACCTTTGGCAATGTCTGCTGCATAATGTGTGGTAGTGCACCTTTGGCAGTGTCTATAGGCTGCATAATGTGTGGTAGTGCCCCGTTGGCAATGTCTGCCTGCTGCATAATGTATGGAAGTGAACGTTGGCAATGTCTATCTGCTGCATAATGTGTGGTAGTGCACCTTTGGCAATGTCTGTCTGCTGCATATTGTGTGGCGGTGCACCTTTGGCAATGTCTGTCTGCTGCATAATGTGTGGTAGTGCACCTTTGGCAATGTCTGCCTGCTGCATAATGTGTGGTATGGCACCTTTGGCAATGTCTGTCTGCTGCATAATGTGTGGTAGTGCACCTTTGGCAATGTCTGTCTGGTACACAATGTGTGGTAGTGCACCCTAGGCAATGTCTGCCTGCTGCATAATGTGTTGTAGAAGTGCACCTTTGGCAATGTCTGTCTGCTGCCCAATTTGTTGTAGAAGTGCACCTTATCAATGTCTGTCTGCTGCATAATGTGTGGTAGTGCACCATGTCAATGTCTGTCTGCAGCGTAATATGTTGTAGTGCACCTTTGGGAATGTCTGTCTGCTGCATAATGTGTTGTAATGAACCTTTGGCAATGTCTGTATGCTGCATAAAGTGTTGTAATGCACTTCTGACAGTGCATGTCTTCTGTGTAACGTGTGATCACACACATTCTGCAGTGCCTGTCTCCTGCGTAATGGATGGTAGTGTACTTTCGGCAGACTTGTTATGCATTGATGACATTAATACATATGACTCTCTTCCTGGAAGTGAGCATGCTACATTCTACTTACAGATGTATGTATGACCTATTTCTGTAAAGCAGAAGTTATTTCTTGAAGATGGCAAAAAAAACACCTCTCCCAGTTACTACTGCGATCCATTTTGTGTTACGCCTGACCCCGTTCGTATTACGCGTTATTCAGGTCTTTGCTCACACGCATATTGCTCCCTCTTATTGAAGTTGAAATGTTGGCATGTATGTAATTGTGTTGTCTATTCAATGCATCCAAGCAAGAACATTACACACAAATTAAAATGGGGCCTGCCCTTTAGCCAATCTTCTTTCTTGATCTTGCACAGCAGCGGTTTTATTAGGAGAAACTACTACTAAGTAGAAGACTTCTTAGCTTCAAAGGCCCGGATAATATTCATGCTGGCACAGCAGGGTCTTGCCAAGTTCACTTTGGCAGTGGCACACATTTTGGGTGCCTTTCTGTGGGAAGGTAAGTAAGAGTCCCACAGTTCCGCCATGCCACCAGGCAGGGGCAAATGTTTTTTATGCATTCAAACTGCATGCATGCAGTGCCATGTCTGCTCGCCCGATTGCAGCTAACAATCCGCTTCCCCCTGCTTGACTTGTTCTTCGGAATTTTAATGATAAGTCAGTAAATTACTCTGTGAAGCTTCTATACCATGGTGCAGCGCGACCAGAGTACATGCGAGAGGTTAGTGAATGATGGATTGCCGAGATCTGTCACTGGAAGGAGTTTAAATGTTAACTTTATTCCCTAACATCGGAGACCTTTCTTAGAAGCGCTGTAATATTTTTAGTTCTCTGCCATATGCGGCGGACCGACGAGAAATTGAAAGTAATGGCAGATGGTAAATTACTCTGTGAAGCTACTATCCTATGGTGCAGCGTGACCAGAGTACATGCGAGTGGTTAGTGAATGATGGATAAAAGATTAGCTAGCTATTGCGTCAAGAATTTTCAATTTTATTAAGGACACAAAGGTGAGGATTATGCTTTCTCTTTCATTTATTGCTACTCACAGCAGCCAATGAGACTTAGTATTGTGTAACAAAAAACGACATTTCCCATGATGCACATGTACACATCACATCCTGTCAGACCCCATAAGAGCCACTCATGACCGGATATCCACCTCTTTCTTGCTTCGAACAGTAAAAGTCCATCAAAATAACTCAAGTCCAATAATAACATCCTCCAACGTGGAAGAACAATCCAACTGGAAAAAACATATCTTCTTCTCAGAACCTGGAAGAATGAGAGACAGAAAACCCGTAATTTCTGCTTAAACAGAATGTAAACACACGGGTAGGTAAAACATTACAATACTGTAATATAACCGGGTGGGATAATCCTTGCCTCCGTGTCCTTAATAGAATTGAAAATTCTTGGTGTGATAGCTAGCTATTTTTTTATTCTATTACAGGACCGGAGGCTTCGTATTATGCTAGTTTAACGCTGATAAACACCACAGAGGAAATATCACCAACCGGTTTGTAATAAAACTGCTTAAAAGTAGGTTCGGAAGACCAATCAGCAGAATGCATAATGTCCTGAACAGTAGAGTCTAACATAAAACTCTTAGAGGCCATGGCGACACGAACAGAATGTGCCCCAAACACCTGGGTATCAATACCCTCCTCTTGCATGACACATGTCAACCATCTGGCTATCGTAGCCACAGTAACAGGTTTGTAAGGTTTCTACAAAGCAATCAATAATTGCACTACACCAACAGGCCGAATAGACCTGGTACGTTCCTCATAGGCCTTAAGACATTGCACTACACAAAGCTTAGCACTACTAGGTAAAGCATGATATTCCACACTCCGAGACATTGTCTTAGTTCTGGAAGTAATGTTAAAAGAGACTCCTTCAGGAGTAAATACTCTACCTGTAATGTCCAAAGCCTTAACGTCAGATGACGTCTACATGCTGCGAGACAAAAGAGCATGGCTAATTTGGATGAAAGTTGTTTCCTGGTGAAAATGTCATTCTGTGGCAATTGATTAAATAGGGAAAGAACTAGAGAGACGTCCCATAATGAAGTATACTTGGGTTTGGGCGGATTCTCTACTCTCATACCTTTTAAAAGTTTACATATTAACGGATGCATCCCTACTGGTTTGCCTTCAATCTGGGAATGACCCGCCAAAATGGCAGAACGGAAATTGACGGAACGATATGCTAATCCCTCCGAAGCCTTCTGAGAAAGAAAGTTTACAACGCAGGGTAAGTCTGCCCCCACGGGATCCACGTGCTGTTCCATGCATCAACGAACCCAGCCCTTCCAGGCTGTTGTGTATCTCTTCCTGGTTGAGGGAGCCCAAGCTTGGTTGATAAAGGCTGAAACCTGTTCCGAAAATCCAGGCATTTGACAACGTTGCCGGAAAGTCTCCAGGCCATCAGGGACAACTGCCCCGACATTACCATCGGGTGCGTCTCTCCATAAGGGCCTTGGAGTATCGTCGGGAACTCCGGAATTCTCCTGGGGGAGTCGCAGCTCGCCTCCAAGAGACTCAGGTACCAAGGCTGCGACTTCCACAGGGGAGTTACTAGAATCACTTCTGCCGTCTGTTGCATTATCTGCGTGCACACCCGGGGAATCAATATGAACGGGGGGAAAGGCATAATTCAGAGAGTGGGACCATTCCTGAGTGAAGGCATCTGTCGCCAGAGCTAACGGATCCGGTCTCCAGCTGAAGAACCTGGTCATCTGACGATTCAATCTGGACGCAAACAGGTCGATCTGGCATGTCCCCCAGATCGCCTGCAGCCAGTGTACTACCTGGGGTTGGAGTTGCCAATCGCTGTAGTCTTTGAGATTTTAGGAGTTCCAGTCCGCCACCACGTTCGACTGGCATGGAATATATTTGGCTATGACTGATATCTGGTGACTTAGGCAATAGTGCCAAAAGTCCTTCGCTATCTCTACTAACATGGAGGATCTTGTGCCTCCCACTTTGTTGATGTAGCGAACTGCCGATATGTTGTCCATCCGCAAAAGGATGCAACACAAGACCTTTTTGAGTGACTGATCGCGAACGATCCTGCGAGCAGTTCTAGACAGTTGATGTGGAGGTCTAGTTCGCGGAGGGACTGTGGGAGTTCTCTCTTTTGCGGCGACAGGACACCCGATGTACACAACACAGAGGCCGCCGCCGACCAAGTAGGAAGTCGGGTTAGCGGTCTAGTGTCCCAAACTGACGTCACAGGTGGCTCACCAATCACGGGCCGTCAGGAGGAAGCTGAGAAGGATAAGGAGACGGAACCGGAAATGCTGTGGCGTACAGAAGAAGAGGAGGCGAGCAAGGAGACGGAGGAGGCGACAAAAGAAGAAGAGAGGAGCACAGCGGAGGAGACGGCCCTCAGAGATACGCAGCAACCCAAGGAAGAGCAGCAGTGTTCGAGTAGCCGTTCTTGGAGCACCGCGTTTGAGTCCAGCACTCTACCGGTTGGAGGTGAGACGTAGAATCCTACTCCCACGACCCAGGAGGGTCGTGGGCTAAGGCAGGGCTGGGTTGGTTACATTAAGGGGCTGGTGGGTAGGGATGACAAGTCACCACCCCTTTAACCACTAAGTCATCCCAGAGCACAGTAGGCACTGCAAAAGAGGAGTAGCGTTGACGGGTGCACGTATACCCCCATCTCCCACTGAAAGCAGGAGCGAAGCTCTGATTGGTTTTCTTTTCTTTTTGTTTTAGGTTCTATCGCCGTGGGATCGGCCGTTCATCTCTGCCACCTAAAATGCCCCGAGGGAGGTCAATGAAAGACTGCTGAACACAACAAGCAACCCTGTGAATTCGAACTGACCGTCTCTGTTTTCCTTGGAATTTAATTTTACTCTTAATGGATCCCATTTCCAAGACACGAGGAAGTGTCCAATCAGACTCTTACGCCTATTATTCTCATTATTCTTTGTTGTCTTTCCCATCAATAAATCCTCCTGACCTGCACCTAAAAGACCCTCTCTGCAATTCTTTTACGCCCACAACGCCATACAACCTTTCCTGATTCCCAAAGGTCACAGGGACCAACAACCTCCTGTGGAAATATTTCCACAGCGAGCCCCCTAGCCCCAGCGGCTGGCGTCGGACTCTATGATGACCTCTGGAAGGGAGCCGAAGATGGCTCTGCCGTTCCACGCTTCCACGTGCGCCAGCCACCGCTGAATCTCCTCCCGGACCTCCGACGAGAGAGGGACTAGGTCCGTATAGGAGAGACCTTTCTGCAGGAGTTGAATCTTCAACCTTTGAAGAGCTTGATAATGAAGGGGCCCTGGAAATATCACCTGTATGGAAGATGCCAACAGGCCCCTCTTGACAAGGCACATCAGGTATCAAGAGAGTTTTTCAGGCTGGTGTTTTCAACAGGGCCGGACGAGGACGGGGACGCTCGTTTGGCCGTCAATTCACACAAGGTCCTCAGAGGGGTGCCTACGGTAGAGGCAGAGGTGACTGGGACTCCCAGTCACCTCTGCCTCTACTGCCGTCACCCCTCTGAGGATCTTGTGTGAATTGACGGCCAAACAAGCGTCCTCAGCCTCGTCAAGCCCTGTTGAAAACACCAGCCTGAAAGACTCTCTTTCAGGCTGATTTGACATTTGAGATGTCATCAGTGATGTCATGAGTGATGCCACTGACCATGTCATGAGTGATGTAATATGTGACGTCATCAGCAGTGCATTGCGGGCGCACAAGTTATAGTTAGCTGAACTAATTATAACGGGGGAATTTCAATGGTTTTGTATGAGTGAAATGTACAGCTAACTATAACATGTGTGAAACCTATGGTTTTTCAGTGAATCTCTGAAGGTTTTTTAAATGCTAATTCCTAACTATAACGTAGCTGAAACCTATGGTTTTTCTGTGAATTTCTAAGGTTTTTTAAATGCTAATTCCTAACTATAACGTGGCTGAAACATATGGTTTTTTCAGTGAATTTCTAAGGTTTTTTAAATGCTAATTCCTAACTATAACGTGGCTGAAACATATGGTTTTTTCAGTGAATTTCTAAGGTTTTTTAAATGCTAATTCCTAACTATAACGTGGCTGAAACCTATGTTTTTTTAGTGAATTTTTTAAAAATATTGAAATTGTAATATTTTTTACTATTTTACTTTTTTTAAAATGTATACATAATTTACATAGCAGGCAATGATATCGTATGGAAGGAAATTCAAGTTACTGGTAAGTACGGTTAAAATTACTTTTCAGGATCAGTACTGGGCTGAAAGATGCAGCACTGAGGTCTGTCCTGATAACAGGTGAGTAAATCGAAATTCGTAGTTCGGCAGATGAGAGAGGAATTTTTTAAAGTTCCAAAACTCCACACTTAGAAGAATTTCCAAGTAAAGCGAGTCAATGTTAGTCTATAGAGTGAAATTCAAGTTACTGGTAAGTATGGTTGGAATTACTTTTGAGGATCAGTAGTGGGCTCAAAGATGCAGCACTGAGGTCTCTCCTGATAACAGGTGAGTAAATCGGAATTCGTAGTTCTGCTGATTTTATAACAATATTTTAAACTTACAAAACTCCACACTTAGAAGAATTTCCAAGTGAATCCAGTCAATGTTAGCCTATGGAAGGAAATTCAAGTTACTGTAAGTATGGTTAGAATTACTTTTCAGGATCAGTAATGGGCTGAAAGATGCAGCACTGAGGTCTCTCCTGATAACAGGTGAGTAAATCAGAATTCGTAGTTCGGCTGATTTTAGAGGAATTTTTTAAAGTTCCAAAACTCCACACTTAGAAGAATTTCCAAGTAAAGCCAGTCAATGTTCGTCTATAGAGTGAAATTCAAGTTACTGGTAAGTATGGTTGGAATTACTTTTGAGGATCAGTAGTGGGCTCAAAGATGCAGCACTGAGGTCTCTCCTGATAACAGGTGAGTAAATCGGAATTCGTAGTTCTGCTGATTTTATAACAATATTTTAAAGTTACAAAACTCCTCACTTAGAAGAATTTCCAAGTAAAACCACTCAATGTTACCCTATAGAAGGAAATTCACTGAGCAGGTAAGTAGTGTTATCATTACTTTTTCTTACTCAGTGGTGGATCCTGGATCCAGCACTGGTGCTCTCCTGTAAACAGTTGAAAGAATGCGTTTAAGTTATACAGGTGATTTTTAAGGAATATTTTTAGTTTGTGAAAATAGACACTGAAACTTTTCTGGTGAAAATCAGACAATGGATTCCTATGGAAGGAAATACAAGTTACAGGTAAGTACAGTTAGAATTACTGTTCAGGGCCAGTGCTGGGCTAAAAGATGCAGCACTGGGTTCTCTCCTGATAACAGATGAGTAAATCGGAATTCGTTGTTCGGATGATTTTAGGTGAATATTTTAAAGTTCCAAAACTCCACACTTAGAAGAATTTCCAAGAGAAACCAGTCAATGTTAGCCTATGGAAGAAAATTCAAGTTACTGGTAAGTATGGTTAGAATTACTTTTGAGGGTCAGTAGTGGGCTCAAAGATGCAGCACTGAGGTCTCTCCTGATAACAGGTGAGTAAATCGGAATTTGTAGTACATCCAGTAAGCGCCACAGAGCTGTGTAGCATAGAGATTTAAAAAGGGGCACAGCATGCACCACCTCTCTGCAATGCAGCGCAGTGGAGCTTCCTGGAAGCACCTAGAGGACTACTTGGGCCCCATGGTCCCTCAGGTTTGAAGTTGAATTGTATCCCCAGCTTAAAACGTGGCACAGGGCGTGTTTGCACACATCACGTCAGGCCCCGTCCCCTCCCTTCACCACTGTCTAAACACGCCCTATCACCGTTCTAAGTTGAGAGATTAAATCCCCTTCAATCCTAAGGATCCCTAGGGTCAAACAAGCCCACTAGTTACCTCCAGTAAGCACCACAGAGCTGCGTTGCAGAGAGGTGTAAAAAGGGGCGTGGCCTCTGAACACCTGTCTGCAACGCAGCACCCTCGCGCATACTGGAGATACCTGTTGGGCTATTTGGCCCTCAGGGACCCTCAGTATTGAGAGAGAATTAATTCCCTAACTTAAAACGCACCATGAGGCACGTTTGCACACTGATGAAGGAAGGGGGCGTGGCCTGAGGTGACATGTCTGCAAACACGCTCTGTGGCGCGTTTTAAGTTAGAGAATTGATTCCGCCTCAATCCTGTGGGTCCCTGGGGGCCAACTAGCCCACCAGATACCTCCGGTATGTGCCAGGGGGCTGCGTTGCAGGGAGATGTTCAGAGGCCACACCCCTTTTTACAACACTCTGCAACGCAGATCCATGGCGCTTACTGGAGGTAGGTTGTGGGGTAGTTGGCCTCCAGGGACCCTCAGTATTCACAAGAAATTAATTCCTCAACTTAAACCGCGTCACTGGGCGTGTTTGCACACATGTGAACTCAGGCCCCGCCCCCTCCTTTCACCACTATGCAAATGCGCCCATGGCTCGTTTTAAGTTGGGGATTAACTCCCCTTGAATACTGAGGGTCCCTGGGGTGCAACTAGCCTAATTATTTGGGGAGTGGGACCGCGTGGCCCCCCTCCTGGCCACTTCTAGCTCCAGGCACCCCATCCCTCTTCGTTGGGGTCTGTCGAGGGGTCCCCAATCCCCCCATGGTCCCTGCCGGCTCCCCGCATCCTGTGCATTGCTTTTCTACATGGGGAGCAGCTAACATGCTGTTCCCCATGTAGAAAAGCAATCGGCTAAGGTTTTGGAAGAGAGAGCAGGTTTCCAGCTCTCTCTTCCAAAAATCAAAGCAGTTTGCTATGGTAGGGCGGGAGCCACGAGGCTCCCGCCGTACCATAGCAAACTACAGTGTCACGGGGGTAGGCACCCGGGAACACTGCAGGAGCCGGCCCAGGGGGGTGGCGGTCCCCAGGGCCACCACAAGGCTCCAGGAGGGGGGCCGCGCGGCCCCCCTCCCAACATTTAATAGCCACGGGGGGGGGGGGGGTCCGTCACGGACTCCCTCATTAAAAAATGTAGTGCCCCGGGGAGGTGGTGGTCCCCGGGGTGTGTGGGGGGGCTTGAGCCCCCCCATACAGGGTTTTTTTAGAAAGTAAAAGCCCTGGGAGGTGGCGTTCCCTGGCCGCATACATAATGTTTAAGCGCCGGGGGGCCCCTCTGGGCCCCCCCATTATAAAAACAATGAAGCCCCAGGGTGGCATTCCCTGGGGCTCGGGGGCCGTGAGCCCCCCGCATACGTAATGTGGAAGCCCCAGGGGGTGGCGGTACCCGGGGCGCCCCTCTGGCTCCCATTATTAAAAAACACATTGCACCCGGACTTGGCCCCCCCGGGGGCTAATTAGAATTAAAGCGCGGGAGCCCACGCTTTGGTTTTTTTGGGGATCAACAGGATAGGATAGGATCCTATGCGCATCCCACGATTTAAACATTTCTTTTTCTGTTTTCTTGTGCCTCGTTTCTACTGAGGCACAAGATGGCTGCCAACACTTCCTGGTTTGGAGTGTTGACAGCCAATTAGCATAAAGCTCGTGCTCTGGAGGATACGCGTACCCTACTTCGTCCTTAGCTATATCTATGATATTACTTTTGATTTTCCCAGGAACTACTGAAAGGATTTACACCATTTAACAAAAAGCGTGATCTGCGAACCAAACTCTACCTTTTTGACAAATCTGGTGTAATTCCGTTCAGCAGTTCGGGCTGTAGCCGTGTCTAAAAGTCCCTAGGGAAAATTGCATGGGGAAAACACGTTTTGGGACCCCACTTTTTTCTCAGCCCACGCGTGTTTAATCACCCCGAAACTTTCAGGATAGGAGTGGAGCGGAGCGCCCCATCTTCTTGGAGAATTTCACAAAGATTCGTCGACCAGCGCCAAAGTTATTCCAAATAGAATGTTGCGGATTTCCTATGGAAACTAGGTCTTAACTATAACTACCTACTGGCGACCAGTATGTAATATATATATATCCGAAAAAGACTACTGAACCTGTTAATCCATCTAGTCCCATTTTGATTGGAAGCCAAAGCCAAGCGACCTTTGATACACTCTGGGACCTACAAAATGAGTCTTCTATGGGAACTTTAAGGGATGTTCCTCTGGACCAAGTGGACAAACAGGTAACACCCTTCAAACCAAAATCTATTTTTTTGCCTGTCATGGTCCATGACAATCTTGATACTTTCCAGGAGAGTGTGGTCCGCGATATTAAAAATCTCTATACTGCCACCAACAAACGAAAGTTTCACATTTCCAAGCAGAACCAATGCTACAAACAACTGATCGTGAAACTCCAACAAAACCACAATGTTATCGTTAAACAGGCCGATAAAGGCGGCAATGTGGTTTTGTGGCCTAGGGATTTGTATATACAAGAAGCGGATTCACAATTAAATGATATCTCCTGTTATCGAAAGAGTAATCTACAGATTGTCAAGAATGCGTGGACCACACAACATCAGAAATTACAGGCATGGAGAAGTGCGGGCCTGCTCACGCATGAGGAATTCAAGTACCTCAAGAAGGATTATCCTGTCATCCCTTCTTGGTACTTACTTCCCAAAATCCATAAGGACAATCAAGTACCACCTGGCCGTCCGATCATTTCGGCCATCGACAGTTCCCTGGAAAATGTGTCCAAATATATTGACTTTTTTTTACAAAACCATGTCAAAAGTCTCCCTTCATATGTTAAAGACTCATTCGATTTTCTAGCCAAAATTGAAAACTTTATATGGGAAGAAAATATGGTTCTTGTAACAATGGACGTTTCATCTCTTTACACCTCAATTAAACATGAGGATGGACTCAAGGCCTTGGCCCACTATTTGAACAGAGATTTACCCCTCCCTACAGCTCACAACAAAATGTTGGTTGAGATGACCAGAATATGTCTGGAACAGAACTATTTCATTTTCAATGGCGCAATTTACCATCAAGTCAGGGGTGTGGCGATGGGGGCCTGTTTCTCACCTAGCTACGCGTGCTTGCACGTTGGGCTATGGGAGGAACAGGTCCTAGTCGGGGAACACCATGACATTTTTATTGCTAACATTATGTTATACCTGCGTTACATTGACGATGTCTTTTTGATTTGGAGGGGTGATGTGAATGAGGCCAGAAAGTTTGTCGATTTGATTAATTTGAACACCATTAATCTCAATTTTACAGCAAACTTCAGTACTATATCGATTTGTTTTTTGGATGTTGAGGTTGTGGCAGAGGGCACCAAACTAAATACCAGACTCTATAGGAAGCCTAGTGCGGGTAATACCATCCTACACTCCCTTAGCCAACATCCAGCACATTTAATTCGCAGTATTCCCTTTGGGGAAATGCTGCGAATTAAGAGAATTTGTAGTACTGACGCCGAATGCGCGGCCGCGCAGGAAGCATGCAGACTACGCTTCCTGGCTAGGGGCTATTCTGCAGAGATTTTGGCCAAAGCAATCTCACGTTCCAACTCTATGAGTAGGCAGGAGGCATTGATACCAAGAACCAGAAGTGCTCAATTGACTAATGATGTGACTGAGGATGTCCAAAGAAGTACTCCCAGGGCTATTCTAACATACAATAGACAACATGGGGCTCTTCGAAAAATTATCAACAGAAATTGGAATTTGGTTCTCAGTGACCCTGTGATCGGGCACTTGGTGGAGCCCATACCAACCTTGACTTTCAGAAGATCCCCCTCAATGTCCAAAGCCTTGGTAAGCAACACATTGGAACCTAAAGTTTCAGCCACCTGGTCAGCCCTGAAGAGGGGCTTTAAGATCTGCCCTCAGTGCAAGGCCTGTCGCTTTGGCAGTAACCGGACGCATTACAAAAGTCCTTTTTTTGAACATCCCACTGCCATTACTAAGTGGCTCACATGCAAAACAGAATACGCCGTCTATGTGTTGGAGTGTCCTTGTGGGCTCCAATATGTGGGCAGCACTAAGCTGCCCGCCCACAAGAGAATACTCCAACACATACGGGCGATTTCTGGTCATGATCAAACCTATCCGGTTGCCAGACATTTTCAGGACAAACATTTAGGGGTACCAGATTCACTCCTGTATTTTTTGATTGATTGTGTTGAGGCGTCGAGGA
Source organism: Lissotriton helveticus (assembly GCF_964261635.1). NCBI lineage: Eukaryota > Metazoa > Chordata > Amphibia > Caudata > Salamandridae > Lissotriton > Lissotriton helveticus. The sequence goes on along the minus strand of NW_027611893.1, from coordinate 162,858 downwards.
GGGGTGGGGATCGTGAGGCTAAGCTCCGTCTCCTTGAGACCAGGTATATTCTGGAACTGAATACTAAGAATCCCAATGGCCTCAACGATAGGGAGGACTTGTATACCTGTCTTTAGTCCCCCTTTGTTCACATATGTTTTTCAATCAAAATATTTTCTTTCCCTTTTTGCCTGATCATGCCTGTCCGGATATTTGAGCTAGTTTTTTGGTTCTGACTTGCCCGTTTTTTAAGTCCTGATTGAATATCATCAAGTAAGCGCTCCTTGCCAGTTAGTTCCAACCTGCTTCTGTTTGTATATATGATGAAATGTTTTCTCTCTTTTTTAATCCAGTATTTGACTGTTGAATTTTAACTTTGGAATCACCATTTATTATTTCTTTGCACTGTTTGCACTTTATATTTGCACTTTAATGCCTGCGACTATTATAGTGACTTGCCCACTTGGGTTTGATTTTTAAACAAATGTTACTCGTGTCATTACTTTTGCTGCTATTTTTATAGATACTATTTGCACTATTTGTAAATACTTTATTTTGTTATCCATGGCGGAAATAACTTTTTGAATGTTTTTTCTACACCATTGTACATAGATGAATTAGCTTATCATGTACTCAGCTGTGTATTGTATATTGATCAAGTTTTGCATTTATTACATATTTCTATCGTATATTTGAGCATTTTGCAATATTTTATTGATTGTAAATGTGTTTAGTGCTTCATCTTGAATCAAGTTGGCTCACTTGAGCTTCATTCTTTCTTTTTCCGCTGGATATATATTTTAGCCGCAAAAGTTTTGTACTGTTTGGGAGATGTATTTTTTCCATTTCTATTCCACGAGGTACTGCATTGTCACTTTAAATGGCCGGGTTTGTAGTTTGTCATGTGATCAAGCCTCCCTGGAGGCGAAACGCGTCATGGCGGCAGCGCTGGCTTTTACGAAATAAAGACACCTTTCACCAGCACCTTTTGGGTCGGCTCCTTGTTGCTGAATATTCGAACTGCTTGTTTGGCTTGCTGTTTGCAGTTCTATGCGACAATTTCCTTCATATATATATATATATATATATATATATATATATATATATTACAGGTGGGCGGACATTTCTGTTCCGCCCACAAAATGTGTGGATATTTGCACCTTCCGCAAAGAAGGCGGAAAAACAAGGCAAATTTCCACACATTCGCAGGCGGAACGGAAGTTGGACGTCCGCCCGCCCGCATCCCGCTTCCCGCCCGCCTAATTAAATTATATTTAAACTGGCTAAATACAAATTAAATAAAACTTACCTTATTGCGCCGCAAACTTCCCCATTCCCCAGCATGCGCAGTTTCAGAGATGTAGCCGCGATGGCAAATTTGCGGCGCAATAAGGTACATTTTATTTAATTTGTAGATAGCCAGTTTAAATATAATTTAATAAGGCGGGCGGGAAGCGGGCGGGAAGTGGTCGGGCAGGCTCGCGTAACGGAAATATCCCGGAGAGGCACGGAGATAGGTTCAATCTCCGTGCCTCTCTGCGATAGTACCTTCCGCGACTTCCGCCCACCCCTAATATATATAAATATATATATATATGCATCCAAAAAAAGCCGCTTTGAAATGCCTCTAGAGGGCAAGAAGACGAGAAGTGGACCCAGATATCAGTGCCAATCAAAATGTCTTTATTGTTCGACCAGCCAGTCCGCCATGACGCGTTTCGACCCCCAATCGGGTCTTGATCACATGACGCGTTGTCATAGGAGGGGGAGGCATTTAAAGTGCATACACAGGATATTACGTATTGCATGATCCATCATAGACAGCAAAGAGTTACTATAAGCAACGAAATGCCATAGAACTGTGCAAAATAAACGTGTCTCAATACAAGGTTTTGCAATCGAACATCATGATTATTTCTCCTAGCAGCATGTTATATAACAGCATAATACAAGTTTAAATGTGCAAATCTTAGCTAGCATGGAATAAGGGTGAGACAATCAATATGTTAAATAAATATATGAATACATAAATAAATACATAAATATATAAATATTACAAATGGCACATATTTTAAATGCCTATTCATAAAAAAAACTCCTCATATTGTCATAATGGGTTGCAACACCTAATTTATGTGATTCAATTTTCTCTTAATTATTTAAAAAAACATATAAGTCCATAGTGGATGATCTACCTGGAAATCCAACTATGCAACCCCAATTTATACATCTTGATAGGACTACCAAAAATTCAAATCTCATGCAAGCTGCCTTAATGATGTTCTAAATAATTTTGCCAGAGTTTATTCTGTATGTTCATATGTATATGTATATTGCATTTGCACTTTATCTGCGCACATTGCACTTTCCAATGACATATTACCATTAGATATATTGTGCCGTTTAACATTGCATTCCATTGAATCAAAGCATTTATGCGGGTATAATGTAGCACTATAATTGGACTGGTTTGGAATAAATTCTATATTGTGTCAAATATTGCAACTTCCTATCAAATGATTGTAAGATATCCATTACATGATATGTAAATATTGGAAAAAATACTACCTTCTGCTCCAATTTTTTATGTAACAATTGTGGTTTGGAAAACAGACTATCTAGGTCAGCCATATGTAGTGTGTCCTCAGTTTCTACTTTTTAATCACGTGGTGTTGCAAATGAAAAAAATCACCAATTGAATTCGTGCAATGTACCATTTAAAAGGGATGTCTTTTTATTTACCTGATGATCTGTGACCAAGGGCGGACGCCCGAAACGCGTCAGATTTGGTAAACTTTCCTTGTTAATAAATTTGCCGAATGAAGATTGGGACTCGTGTGGTTTTTCCTATTCTCTACCTGCCTGGTAGCTTTGTGGCGAGAGACTACTGTTCCTGAATGTATATATATATATATATATATATATATATCAGGATACAACTTATACATATAAGCGCCTCACACCTCATAGGACAAAGGAACTTATGCACCCCTACTACTGCACTCACTGAGGTTCAAAGGAAGCAATGCACTCCTACTACTGCACACCTTGCAGGACAAAGAATCCATGTCCCCACTATTGCACACACTGCAGGACAAAGGACCACACATGTCCCCACTTCTGTACACACTGCAGGACAAAGGAACCCACACATTCCCACTACTGCACACCCTTCAGGACAAAGGACCTAAGCACTTCCACTTCTACAAATTAAAGGTGTCTTCCAACCATAGACATTTCAACTATAAGGAAATCGTCACTCAGGGTATCATCGAACCCAACCCATCCCCACACACAGGGAATTATACAAAGGGTATCTTACAACAAATTAGTCACACACAGTCACAAAATAAGACCTAACCAAAAACACTTCCTTAAACATAAAGACATTTCACTGCGCACCTCAAAATGTAATATGCACTCCATACTGCAAAAAACACACATGCACCCATCCAAAGGTACAACAACATCCACTTACTCCCCACATTAAACACTCACCACAGCAGACAACAGCCCTTAAGCATTGTAAACAATCAATACAACAAAAACGTAATGACAATATGTAGAGGCATAACTATGGAACAATGTATTGTGTGTCACATGACAGTAGCTACCAAAACAGTGAAGTGACCGGTGAGCGACTTCTAACAGGAAAAATCTGCGCCATCACATGTCGTTGATTGACACTTTGTATTGTATTGTAATTGCATTTATATAGCGTTTACTACCCCTGACGAGGCGTCAAAGCGCTTTTTCGGCGAGTAGCACGCTACTCCCGGACCCATAGAGGATTATTGTTGAATTAGTATAGTGAAACATGCAAGTACATTTAAAGTGGTGGATAGGTTAGTCAGTTAATTGGATTTGGAATGATAGCAGAAGGATAAAGGAGGACAAAGGTTTGTATTTATAGAGCGCGTGTTGACGCACGCTATTCAGGAAGCCTACAAAGGATTAGTGGTGAATTAATATGGTGAAATTTGAAGTAATTTCAGTGGTGGATATTAGTCAGTTACTTGGAGTGAGAAGGATAGAGGAAGGATAAAAGGAGAAGAAAGATTTGCATTCATATAGTACTTGTTACCCCTGATGGGTGTTGAATCGCTTTTCTGGCGAGTAGCACGCCACTCTGGAACCCATAAGGGATTACTGTTGAAAATTAGTATAGTAAAAAAATGTTTTTAATGAAGTCATTTGAGTAGTGGATATGTTAATCAGATATTTGGGTAGTATATTAGTATAGTTTAATATGGAATTTGAGAAGTGAACATGTTAGTCTGTTAATTTCGATTGAAAAAGATAGTGGAGGGATAAAAGAGTGAAAAAAGTTTTTGTTTGTTTTTTAGGTCTTAGCAATAGGAGGAGGTTTTTGGATGAGTAAAAATTAGTTTTGGAGGGGAGGACTCAGAGGAAAGAGTTTAGAAAGGTTTGTTTTAGGGGATCGGTATAGTAAAAGAGGTGTCAGATGATGCAAGGAGATGTACAGTAGGAGAGAGTCTAGAAAGGGTTATTTTGGCAATCATAGTAGTGGTATGGGGTTTGGGATAAATGAGAGAGTGGATGTAGAGGATATATTGATAGATGTATAGGATGAGAGATAGGGTAGTACATTGGAAGGAGTAGTAGAAGTAGTTTGAGATGAGTCAGAAGGTTGGGCTGGATGATATATTGGGCAAAGTATAGGCTGAGAAATAGGGTAGTGCATTGGAAATGCTAAATTAGAAGAAAGTAATAAATGTATAGATCCATAATTACATAGAAAGTATATAGATACATAAAGGTGGTAAGTATATGTAGATTAAAGATATTGATAGAGGCACAGGATGAGAAATAGGCTAGTGGATTGGATATGCTTTTTCAGGAGAAAAGTAACAGACACACATATCCAAGTACATGGAAGGTACATAGATGCACAATGGAAGTATGTACATGTAGACCAAAGATGATTTTTATTTATTTATTATTATTATTTTTTCTCTCAACAACATAATTATTTTACATGTTTATACAAAGTAATTCACAAAGATAGGTACATATCTATAGTGAAAACAATGCTTGTTTACAGAGGGATATGCTGTAAATTTCTGTTTGCGTATGGTGGTTATGTGGGGAAGAGCCAAATCTTGAGTAGTTTTCTGAAGATAAGGTGGTTGTCGGTAGACCTTATGTTGGGAGTAAAGAGTTCCATAGTTTGGCTGCTTGAACAGAGAAGGAAGTGCCACCCATGGTTTTTTTCTTGTATGGTGGGATTTTGAGGCGAGATGCTCCTTCAGAGCGGAGGTTCCTTTGCTGAATGTGTTTGGTGATTTTATTCCTGATGAAGAGCGGTCCCATTCCATGTATTGCTTTGTGGGTGATACAAAGCAGCGTGAACGTGGATCTTCTGGCAACCGGTAACCAATGAAGGGCTTTCAAGGCAGGGGAGATGTGGTCTCGCGGTTTGATATCTGAATCCGTTGTAGTCTTTTCATGGTCGTAAAAGGTGATCCGTGGTAGAGGCTATTGGCGTAATCGAGTTTGGACAGAACAAGGGAGATGGTAGCTTGGACCTTGTGTGGAAATCCCAACTGAGGGAAAATTCATCGCAGCATTTTTATAGTAGTAAAGCTTGATCTTGCTAGTTTATCCACTTGGGCATTCATCGACAGCATGGAGTCCATGGTCAATCCGAGGTTTCTTACTTCCTTCGATACTTTAGGCAGTGAGCCCAGTTCATCAGGCCATGCGGCAAGCGAGTTGTAATGTTTCCAATCTCCACACGTGAGTATTTCAGTTTTTGAAGCATTCAATTTGAGATGGCTCCAGGTCATCCACTGATCCACGGCTCTGAGACAGCTAAAAATTGGTGATTTTCCAATGTCTTTGGGGCATTCCCTTGGTACGGTATACAGATTGTTGCTAGGATGCGGCGATAGAGCCCCCACATCACGAACATCTTACGCTGCCTCAATAACCAATGTGCTGTGCGAAAGGAACGCACCAAAGTCATAGCCAGATTCCGCCCACAATGTAGCTTCCAACAGGGCTGCTCCGAAGTCTCAGCAGAGTCACGCAGATGGGACATTGCTCCCACAGTGCTGCTTCCAGAATTGCCGCTTCTCACGTTATTGCAAAAAACACAGGTGATGGACAGAATGTAGAACAATGTCATACATTCACCCCAGTACAAGGATCTGGGCCTAAATCCATCGTTTTTTTGCACTCCACACCACCCTGGGTTAGACACTGGCTATATGCAAATCAGCTCTGACCCTGTTCCTCATGGGAACAGTCCAGTCCGAACTACCAAGCCATGTCTTTCCCAGACCGGAATCAAGCATCCAAGGACCGGTTTCTGGCTATCAGCCTTCTTCAGCCTGGATAGCTTGACTCCAGTGGTGTGGAGAGCCTGGGACTCACGTCTGAGCATCCCCAGCACACTCGGGGTGAAATTGCAAAAAACACAGGTGATGGACAGAATGTAGAACAATGTCATACATTCACCCCAGTACAAGGATCTGGGCCTAAATCCATCGTTTTTTTGCACTCCACACCACCCTGGGTTAGACACTGGCTATATGCAAATCAGCTCTGACCCTGTGCCTCATGGGAACAGTCCAGTCCGAACTACCAAGCCATGTCTTTCCCAGACCGGAATCAAGCATCCAAGGACCGGTTTCTGGCTATCAGCCTTCTTCAGCCTGGATAGCTTGACTCCAGTGGTGTGGAGAGCCTGGGACTCACGTCTGAGCATCCCCAGCACACTCGGGGTGAAATTGCAAAAAACACAGGTGATGGACAGAATGTAGAACAATGTCATACATTCACCCCAGTACAAGGATCTGGGCCTAAATCCATCGTTTTTTTGCACTCCACACCACCCTGGGTTAGACACTGGCTATATGCAAATCAGCTCTGACCCTGTGCCTCATGGGAACAGTCCAGTCCGAACTACCAAGCCATGTCTTTCCCAGACCGGAATCAAGCATCCAAGGACCGGTTTCTGGCTATCAGCCTTCTTCAGCCTGGATCCTTGTACTGGGGTGAATGTATGACATTGTTCTACATTCTGTCCATCAACTGTGTTTTTTGCAATTTTCACCCCGAGTGTGCTGGGGATGCTCAGACGTGAGTCCCAGGCTCTCCACACCACTGGAGTCAAGCTATCCAGGCTGATGAAGGCTGATAGCCAGAAACCGGTCCTTGGATGCTTGATTCCGGTCTGGGAAAGACATGGCTTGGTAGTTCGGACTGGACTGTTCCCATGAGGCACAGGGTCAGAGCTGATTTGCATATAGCCAGTGTCTAACCCAGGGTGGTGTGGAGTGCAAAAAAACGATGGATTTAGGCCCAGATCCTTGTACTGGGGTGAATGTATGACATTGTTCTACATTCTGTCCATCAACTGTGTTTTTTGCAATTTTCACCCCGAGTGTGCTGGGGATGCTCAGACGTGAGTCCCAGGCTCTCCACACCACTGGAGTCAAGCTATCCAGGCTGATGAAGGCTGATAGCCAGAAACCGGTCCTTGGATGCTTGATTCCGGTCTGGGAAAGACATGGCTTGGTAGTTCGGACTGGACTGTTCCCATGAGGCACAGGGTCAGAGCTGATTTGCATATAGCCAGTGTCTAACCCAGTGTGGTGTGGAGTGCAAAAAAACGATGGATTTAGGCCCAGATCCTTGTACTGGGGTGAATGTATGACATTGTTCTACATTCTGTCCATCAACTGTGTTTTTTGCTTCTCACGTTATAGCAGGATCTTGTAGCTACGACGTTGCTGTTGAAGGACCCGCAAGTCGATTCTTCAAATGAGTAAAGGTACACAAATTTCTCTCGGACCTGGAGCTCACAGCAGACAAACCTTCATGTACATAGACTTCGTTCAGCACTGTCCAAGTTACTGGTTCCTCTTCTCAGTTGCAGAGCCAAATAGCCACACTGCTAACTGCTCAAAGTCTGGATTGAAGCGGGTTAAATTCACGAGTCTGACTACAGCATTAATCCAATCAGACTGTACAATAGCTCTATTGGTCTTATCCCGCATTCAAAATTACCAAAGGTAATTGCTAAGAGCTATGTCAAATGCAAAAAGAATACTTGATGGACAGATTGCAGAACAATGTCATGCATTCACCCAAGTGAAGAGATCTGGGCCTAAATCCGTTTTTTAGCTCACCATGCCATTCCGTTGCCGACTGGTATTTGCTAATGGAGATGTAGGGGCCATAAAACATACAGAATCGGTATATTTACTGATTCGGTAAATTTACCGATTCGGTAAAATACCGAATCGTTAAAGTTACCGAATCGGTAAATACAGATGTAGGTGGCACTGAAAACAGTGCCACAGGCCATAACCGATTCGTTATTTACCAAGTAATACTATTGCATGGTAAATAACGAATTCTAGTGTGAATGCACATCTGTGCATGTACACCTGTGCCATGTGGCACACATACATGCCCCAAGGGCATGTATGTGTGTCACATGGCACACAAGCCACAAACAGGTGTGCTACAGGGTGTCAAAGTGACACCCTGTCCCCCTTGGCAATTCGGTAATTCACCGATTCTGTAATTACCGAATCGGTATTTGCCATTGAATCCTACGGGCTGCAAGGCCCATAGGAATCAATGACAAATACCGATTCTGTAGTTACAGAATCGTTAAATACCGAATCCTACCGATTCGGTATTTTTTACCGAAATATTACCTACATTAGATTTACCGATTCATGAATACCGAATCGGTAAAATTCGGTATTTATGAATCGGTAAATCTAATTTACCTACATCGGGCCCCTAGAGTGTTATTTTTTTTAGATATTCCAGTCTCACAAATTTCATTTTCAAACCATCTCTCTCTTTTACGGGAGTGGAGTTGGGATCAGGTTCAGTAGTGTCCCTAAATAGTTCCTCAAACAGTGTGTCTCTGTTGTCATCAAAATTGGACATTGTGTTTTACAAAGTTGTGAGTAGCAGTCAGGCATGCAAATGTTGGGGAGGGATGTACCCTAACGGCTAGGGCGGTACACCTCAAATCTGTGGAACCGGGTACGAGTCTTGGCAACGAATCTCAACATCCTGTGATTTTGGGCAAATCACGTAATCTCCCCGTGCCTAACAAATATGAATGTAATGTAATGCAACTGGTGGTAATGTAAAGTATTCTAATACCTGATACCTTCGGTTCAAGTTCATGATATATAAAACTTTGGGGAAATGTTTGTGAGCTCAAGATCTGAGAGTGCAGGACTACATATTACTAAATACAAAAGAGGAGTTATCCTAACGGCTAGGGCGGTCGACCTCAAATCTGTGGAACAGGGTTCGAGTCTCGGCAATGACGCTCGACGTCCTGTGATTCTGGGAAAATCACTTACTCTTCCCGTGCATAACAAAAATGATTGTGTCCTCATGTAACGCAATTGGTGCTATGTAAAGAGCTCTGATACCCGATACTTTCGGGTCACAATCGCACTATATAAAACTTAGTTTAAAAAAACCAGAATTGATGGCTATGCCATATAGTCGACACATCCAAAGAGTGATCACAGTTAGAGACAACGGGCAACACACTATCCAAAGATGGTGCTTGCTTGGTACCAACATCCTGCCAGCATGGGTGTGTTTCCCCTCCCAGGCAGACCCGAGTCCAGTAGCTATAAAAACGATAATAGGTACCAAAGTACACAAGCAAAGTCTTGTCAAGTTTGTATAGGCAATGGTATGTTTAAATTAATATTTAAGAAGAGTTTCTTTTCAAAGAAATCCGTGACCATTCATTTTCATTCCAACAGTCCTCTTCGCTGAGTCCACTCTCTTAAATAACAATTGTGCAAAGTATGGTGTGGCAAGTGACTGACCTCTCCTTTGAGACCTCTACCTCAAATGGCAGGTGTGTGTAGTAGGGTTAAAGGAGAGACTGGCCTCTCCATTGAGACCTCTTTTTCAGATGATGGGTGTGCATAGTAGCATGTGTGGATAGACTTCCCTCTCTTTTCAGAACTCTCTCTCAGATGACAAATATGCATAGTAGAGTGTGTTCATGGACTGGCATCTCATTTGAGACCTCTTTTTCAGATGACAGGTATGTGTAGTAGGGTGTTTGGATGGACCAGCCTCTTCTTTGAGACCTCTCTTTCAGATGACGGGTGTACAGAGTAGGGTGTGTGGATGGACAGTCCTCTCCTTTCAGACCCCTCTCTCATATGATGGGTGTGAGTAGAAGTTAGTGGGAAGGGACTGTGTGTCCTTTCACACCTCTCTCTCAAATGACGTGAGCGCAGAGTAGGGTGTGTGGATGGACGGGCCTCTCCTTTCAGACCTCTCTCCAAAATGATGGGTGTGTGTAGCAGTGAGTGGGAAGGGACTGCCCTGTCCTTTCACACCTCTCTCTCTCTAATGATGGGTGTGCGTAGTAGGGTGTGTGGATGAACTGCCCTCTCTTTTCTGGCCTCTCACTCAGATGACAGCTGTGCGCAGCAGGGTGTATGCATGGATAGGCCTCTCCTTCAAGACCTCTTTCCCAGATGACGGATGTGCAAAGGAGGGTGCATGGGGAGCGACAGGCCTTTCCTTGGAGACCTCTTTCAGGTGACGAGTGTTCATAGTAGGCTGTTTGGATGGAATGACCTCTACTTTGAGAAATCTCTTTCAGATGATGTGTGTACTTAGTAGTGAGTTGGGAGGGACTGGCCTCTCCTTTCATACCTCTCTCTGTGATGACAGCTGGGCGTAGTTGAGTGTGTGCACGGACTGGCCTCCTCTGCGAGACCTCTCTCTCAGATAACAGGTGTGTGTGTTGTAGGGTATATGGGGAGCAACTGGTGTCTCCTTTGAGACCTCTCTCTCAGTTAACAGGTGTACGTAGTAGGGTGAAGTGAGGGATAGGCTTCTCCTTTCAAATCTCTCTCTCAGATGATGAGTGTACGTAGCAGGAAGTGTGCAAGAATTGGCCTCTCTTTACAAACCTCTCTCTCAGATGAGGGGTGTGCGTAGTAGGGTGTGAGGAGCGGCTGGCCTCTCCTTTGAGACCTCTCTCTCAGATAACAGGTGTGCGTAGTAGGGTGTTTGGATCAGTGGTCGAAGTGAGGGGAAAAAAGTAGGGCAACTGTGGGCAGAGAATCAGAGGGCAGGAATAACCTGTGGTTACAGCTTATTACGTTATTTAATTTAACCAATGGATACACATGTTTATATAAGGTTTAATATGAGTTATTGACATTAAAATACATTCACAAAGTGGGATGCGTTTCCAATCACAGAATGTCCAAAATATCCTTAAAATTGGAATCGCAAGCCATTTGTCTCCCAGCCATGGTGTTTCTGTGATTAGCACTACTCCTCCCTTTTTTCAACAACAGCTCACGGAGCCGAGCGCCTACGCAGCCATCTCGGTCGCCAGCTTGGCTCCTCCCATAACTAATACATTTTTTATAGCTCAAACGGATCAAAAGTTACGAAAAAATGTGACTTGTGCTGCTGTGAGGTGGAGGGCCCTTTGTAAAGGTTGACTGCTCACCTTTCGCACTGCTACAGTTGTATGTTCCACTGGTACTAATAAGGAAAAGTATTTGCAGAGACTGTTAGCATGTGGAAAAACGTCAAAATAATAAATAAAGTATCAGAAAATTGACAGCACCAATAATACCAGTGTAGGGTGTCAGAGCACTTTACATCACACATATTACACAGAGACAATTAGTCATACGTGTGTAGATCACTGTATAGGAAATGTTACATAAGACAAAGGACTACAAGGTGTAGGAGTCACATAACAACCATACTAGTAGGCAGCATAGTTTAATAGTGATTGTTCTGTAGAAACACAAACTCAGAATTTAAAACGTAATACCATGGTTGGGGGTTCTCTTTAATAATCAGAATTGATTTCTACCCATATGAACCACTTTTTTGCAACATTAGGATAATCAAAGACTGGGGAAAAAACCATAACGCTCCAAAACGCGCCAATTTATACCTTGCAGTCTGCATGCAGCTCTTACATTACAGTAATAACTGACAGTTAATCACTGTTCTATGTTGGGATTTTAACTCTTTAACTACAAGTAACAATAGGGTCTCTCTGACAAAAGCAGTTACTCACTGACCTATTTACATTATGTGACTTTGTGATCTGCATGGTACATGTTCTTCGCAGCAGGACCATTAACCCTCTGCATTCCTTTCCATGAGTCAAAACGTCCACTAGACAAAACACTATCTCTCTCTACTAAGAATAATAATCACTGGAGTTATCATGACATTTTTACTGTTGACGAAAATTGTTGGAGGCCAGGTAGGAGGCAGAATGTGATTTTAAAACCAAATTATACTTATAAACATGACACCACCACCTGAAGCCGGTGCCAGCCGAGGTCCTTGCACATAACAGCAGTGAGGTTTGATTTGATTTGATAAAAATTTATATTGCGCAGAACAATAACCCGCAGGTATCAAGGCGCGATAAGGGGGAATTTTAACGGACTATGCTGAGGGGAAATTAATTATTTATTTAATTTTCCCTCTGCATTGTTCCTCCAAATCCCCCCTTACCCGGCCCCTCTGCCCCACCGCTGTTACCTGCATGGACCGCGGCTGGTTAGCGCCTGGTGCGATCGCACTGCCATAGAGCCACGCTGCTCAAGGGTCCTGTGACCTCAATGACAGAGTCACTGTCACTGTATGGTATGCTGCTTCATAGGCCTGCCTGGAAGACTGGAGATGAACTACACAATGAATTGTGGCAGACAGGCCATCAAGGTTAACCCATACTTGCCACTGCTAAGGTCCACCTGCTGGTGCGAAGACACCAGGGCTTTTAAGATCTTGCGGGCCTACTATGATCTAGCATGGGAATGTGCTCCCTCAGGAGAGTGGTCTGGGGGCCTGGTCATGAAGGCTGAACCTGGTTCCCCAGTTCCAAATTAAGCAGCTTTAACCATAGTGCCACATCCTCTACCCCACTGAACACCGAACTGCCCCATTGAGAGAAACTTGCACTGCACTGACCCGCTATAAATATCTGAATTGACTCAATTCAAATTAGGCACTAGACAAGAGCAGTATGCTGCCTAAAAAAATGAACATCCTAGAAAAAACAAACACTCATAGGGAATGCAAGATTAAGTAAAGCATGTGAATTGTAAGCAGGAACAACATGGTTACCTTTTTCATTTTACACTCATTATTCAGAAATTAGTGAGTGCTTTCGCCTGAAAAGTTAAGGCTATAACTACAGGGCCCAAAAGGGACCGGTTTCAATGCCCATTGCTTATATCGTAAGCAGTTTAAAAAGACCACATTCGTGAACACAGTGCCGTGGTACACATTTTGTTTTCCAATTCACCCATCAAGCAGGTATTTCAGTACCTTCAGGAATAATGCACTTCCCACCCAGGGAAAAAAATTGTTTAAAGAGAGACGAGATAACAAAAGTATCGCTTCACTGGCAAATACTGTAAAGTGGCGCTAATGTTTTTAGGTGTGAATAAATCAATCTAGCCACCCTGCAATCACTCTGTCTTATTTTAGTTAGTTAGTTACTAATTTTTCATATTTTGAATGTTTTATTTCTCTCTGCGCCGAGGCTGAACGTAGAAATTGAAAAATGTCAGAAAAAGACGACGTTTGCTGCAAAAGTGTTTTTCTTTTTTGGATCCATTTCACAGGGGAGGAAATAAATGAAAGGAGGAAAGAGAAAGTAATACCTCTTTCTTGAAGTCTCGGTTTTCACTAAATAAAGGGAGGAGCGAGACAGAAAGTGAGAGAAGAGGGGGAACAAACAGAGGTGGGGCACTGCCAGCTGCAGGATAACTGGACACTGTCCTTGTCTACTCTGGGCACGAAGGAAAAGACAGAGTCCTTTTCCTTCTCAACCCCTTCTGCTCGTCCCCAAAAGCCGAGCCTTAAATCAGCCTTGGCGATTTCTGCCGTCCAGGAGGCAGGTATAAAAAAAGAAAGTAGAGGAACAGACTCTATGAAATTAAAGAAGTTGGGGCACACCGTGACCGGAGGATCCCGCCCACGTATGGATAGACTGGCCTCTCCTTTGAGACCTGTCTTTCAGATGCCAGATGTATGTAGTACGGTATGGGGAAGGATTTGCCTCTCTTTTCAGTTCTCTCTCTTAGATGATGGATGTGCGAATTAGGGAGTGGCCAGAAACTGGTCTCTCTTTTCAGACCCCTCTCTTAGATGATAGGTGTGCGTGGTTGGGAGTGGGGAGCGACTGAGCTCTCCTTTCAGACCCCTCTCTCAGATGATGGGTGTGTGTATTAGTGTGTGAGGAGGGACTGGCGTCTCAGCTGAGACCTATTTTGAAATACGGGTGTGCATAACAAATGTGCATACCAGAGTGTATTCAAAGATCATCTACTCTTTCCTATTTTTCAAGAGTCTTGTAAGAACGTATAATTATTTTCATAAACAAATTAGCCTTCTGCTCATCACAGTACTTATGTCTTACACACTTCCTCTCAATCACAAAGGCAACAATATACATTTCTACTAGTAGAATGTATTGAAAACTCTCCTACTCGTTTTTACTATTCGCGATACCGCGGACCTCCTGCAACATCATACTTTTTTTGTGAAACAATATACATTTATCAACGACACATTACCAATGCGAGCTTCACGTGTAGAACCCTTCCAGACGTGGACTGAATGGTACAGTGCAACGTGAGGACTATATTGTTTGAGGATTCTCCACATATAGCAATATTCACATTCTCAATCTTCACAGTTTTTTTCACGCTCCTGCACACACTTTGATAATGGCCCAATTGTTTACACGATAAACATCTCTTGCCAGCAGCCAGGAATTCAAGATTGCAGTTCAGTGCTTAATTTGACCCAGTGGTATCTTATGCTCAGCACCGGCACTTAAGCATCAACACCAGCGCTTTTCATGTGCACCAGTTAAGGACACATTAATTTACGGGGAGATTAAGTGATTTTCACAGAATCACAGGATGTTGAGCAGAGACTCACACCTGGTTCCCTAGCTGAGAAGTCGACAGCTCTGGCTAGTGCGCCACATCCTTTCCCCACTTTCATGATTTGGTTCTGTTTTAACCCCTTCGACGCTCATGACGAGCTGGGCTCGTCATGCAGTAGCCTCCTGCTACGCTCATGACGAGCCCAGCTCGTCATGAATAATGGTAATCATGATTTTCCAGCACAGGGGAAAAATCCCCATAGCATTCAAAAGGTTAAGCAGTGCTATCTGGAAAAATGGGCTGGTGTAATCTGCCTCCTGAAGAGAACCCCGGTACTTTTTAGGTCTTGCCTGAGCCAGCGTGCATGCGCTGCTCTGCGAGGCTTTTGGTAAGACCTACAAACTGGGACCACAAACTTGTGAGTGTGTATTTTTGGGGGTTCCTATGCTATTGGCTTTGCGTGCCTCTTTCTAAGAAAGACAGCACGCAATTGGCCACCTTGCCTGGAATTGTAGCCACCCACGGCTTGCGGTTATGCACAGCCTGCCACACAGTGCCACCTGTTTCCAATTAGCTGCATTCCAGTATCGGGTTACTAATTAACCCAGCGTGTTCGCTTTCACTTTTGCGACCGTGCTTGTTTACACTGCTTGTCTTGCCGTCGCTTTGCCGAGCCGTCGCTTTGCCGTCTGCAGTTGTCATGACCCCCTATCTCGCCTTCGCTCTCCCTGTCTGGTACACTGAGCTTGGAATGGTTAGGACAAATATTGAAACCATTAGCACCAGAGTGACGGAGGACGCTGGGTGCTTTTTCCCGTGTGCTTGCAGCGATCTTTATACTTCATTGACCCTCCATGTGACTATAATTTGCTGATTTGTTGCTTGAAAAGGGAGTACTGTACTTTTGCCAGTGCTTGTGTTTTTTTCAGCATGGAATTGAAAAGCACTTAGGGACAGAAGGCGGGGGTGGGGTGGTAATCTTTGCACACAAGTGGAAAGAGATTTGTGCTTCATAAATCCTTTCCTTCATTCTTCGCCTCTTGCGCCCGTGTGAGGCAGACATATGTTTCCAATCGGAACTAAAAGCATTAAGTCCATCACCTAACTAAAAAACATTGCTGAAATGTTTGGCCTTTCCTTGCAATTTTAAATATAAAACAACTGTAAAATGTAACATCATTCTAACGTAGAAATACGTATTTGGCAGTTAATTCCATTTTTTACAAGAAAACAGTGATGCTTTTTTTATTTTTCGATCTCGTCTACCACACAGTCAATACACTGTATGGGAGTGCATGTTTTCCCGCTGTCTCCCTCATGTACTTCTCTCCATCTGCACTGTTATCTGTTGCCCATGTGCTTCTCCCTGCCCCCATGTATATTGGGCTCGACTTAGTGTACTTCTCTTTGTTGCTTTCTCGCGATGACAGCAGTACTTACTCCACGTGTGACTAAGCCTATCGCCTTAGGCAGGAACTGGTCAAAACTTGTGAAGTCAGTGTGGTTTCAGTGAGATGTTCACATGGTTACAGTTTTGGTATGTTCTGTTGACGTATGTTAGGCCCACTCAAACACTCAGTTGAGATAAATGTGGAAATGCCACTTTGTAAGACTCAAATTGCCTGACATTTCGGTCTCACAGACATATGGGAAAATAGTGTCTTTGACCCATTTGTGGGGCATTCATACCAGCCCCACCACTCTGCATTCCCATGGGTCGCTAGATTTCTGAAATGCCAAGATTTACTGAGCTTCCCTGGTTGCCGTCACACCCATACTTCAAAAACTATAGCCATTTCCGATTGCAAGTTAGAGGAAATTGGGACTTCTGTGGGTTTAGTCTTGATGAGTCGGCAGCGTGGTGGTAAGGCCCTATTCTTCCCGCTTGTGTGAGGCAATGGCCTGTCTTGGCACCAGCCCAATTTGGGTTTGGTTCCTAGCTCAAGGCATCATATAGCATTTCTGCCACCCACTGAATACAGAATTGGGTGTTTCAACCATCTCTGCCGACTCACACATCAAAACGATGCACAAGGATTCCAAATGCCCTCCCAATTGCTATGGCTGCAGTATTTGTGCTCTGGACGCTGCGATACAAAAACACTACTTGTGCTCCAGAGGTGGGGTGTGTGCCCTAATGGACTGTGCCACATAATTACACACCACATAAGTTCACTCTACTCAATGCAACATAAATACACTCCACATAATACCACTCAGTGTGACAGTTACACACCACATAATTACCACTCTACTCAATGCAACATAAATACACACCACATACCACATAATTATAAGCTACATAATTAAACTGTACTCAATGCAACATAAATACACTCCATATAATACCACGTAATGCCACATAATTACACGCCACATAATTATACTCTACTCAATGCAACATAAATACACTCCATATAATACCACTCAGTGCCACGTAATTACATGCCACATATGTATAATCTACTCAATATAACATAAATACATTCAACATAATACCACTCAGTACCACATAATTACACGTCACATAATTACACTCTATTCAATGCAACATAAATAAACTCCATGTAATACTACTGTGCAACATATAATTACCCTGCCACATAATTACACTCTACTCAATGCAACATAAATACACTCCACAAAATTCCACTCAGTGTGACATACTTACACACCACATAACTACACTATACTCAATGCAACATAAATACACTCCACATACCACTCAGTACCACATAATTACACTCTACTCAATGCAACATGAATACATTTCACATAATACCACTCAGTGCCACATAATAACATGCCACATAATTACACTCTACTCAATGCAATATAAATACACTCCACATAAAACCAGTCAGTGCCACATAATTATATGCTACATAATTACATTCTACAAAATGTAATATAAATACACTCTTCTTAATACCATTTAGTACCACATAATTACACACCACGTAATTAGTCTACTAAATATAACATAAATACACTTCACATAATACCACTCTGTACCACATAATCATACGTTACAATTACTCTATTCAATGCAACATAAATACACTCCACATACAACCACTTAGTGCCACAGAGTTACATACCACATAATTACACTCTACTCAATGCAAAATAAATATACTCCACATAATATCACTCAGTGCCCAATAATTACACGCCACATAATTACACTCTACTCAATGCAACAGAAATACACTCCATATAATACCACTCAGTGCCACATAATTACATGCCACATATTTACATTCTACTCGATGCAACTTGAATGCACTCAACATAATACCACTCAGTACCACATAATTAAACTGTACTCAAAGGAACATAAATGCACTCCACATAATACCACTGTGCCACATAATTATATGCAACAAAATTACACTCTACTCAATGCAACATAAATAAACTCGACATACCAGTCAGTACCACATAATTTCACGCCACATATTTACACTATACTCAATGCAACATAAATACACTCCACATAATACCACTCAGTGCCACATAATTATACGCCACATAATTGCACTGTACTCAATGCAACATAAATACACTCCATATAAATGCACTCTATGCCACATACGACCAAACAACATTAAATGCACTCCACACCATGACACAATTTCACTAAGCATAATTTCACTCAAACACCACAGTTCCAGGCAACACAATTCAACTCCACATATTTACAATACACACCACATAATTACACACAAAACAACATATTTTAACTCCACAACTACACAATCCACAACGTACCTCCAATCCACACCATACAGTGGTACCACCTGAGCACCAAACATCAGTCACCACCACCATTTTGCATCAGTGCACCACCTAAGCATCACCTAAACATCACCTAAGCATCACTTCACTCTGCTCTCGGAAACTGGCATCTGTTGATTCTCCCCTAGTGTCCGCCCGCTGCTCAAGTTCTAATAAATTACTGTTTTCCATCCTCCACTCCCCCGTTATTTATGTCTCGCGCCCCCATAACAAAAAAATTATAACAAATAAGCATGAGAACAGGCAGAAAGAAGTTGCCGTCAGTGCAGGTACAAAAAATCTAAAAGACATTTTTTATGTAAAAATCTTTTTTTTAATCAGGTTGTTTAGTTGTATTTAATGTCATGTTGGTTTGTATAAGGGTAACAAAAATGCTTAACACTTTTTATTATAACTTTTCGACATGATGCACAGCAGCAACAATTCTCCATAACACAGCCAAAGGTTCAGGTTAAACACATAACGTCCCAAAGGAGAGACCTATTGGCTAGGCCAATGCTTGCTTTTTTTTTTTTTTAAACTAACCACTGTTGCAGTTAGCACCATCGCCAGAGTCCGCTACACTCACGAGCCATCATTACAAAGCACAACACAATTCCAAGTTAGTCAATAACAAATGCAAGCAAGCCTGTGCATGAAGAATGCCTATGACGTGGCATACATTCAATCCACTACTGTAAAAAAAAACACAGGCATTACAGCTATGGTCATTTGTCTCACATTGGTCTACGCCAAGCGGGAACACCTCACAGGAAACTTTTTGCTGGTACTTATAGTTTTCCGACCTATACAATTATTGCAGAACGACAAAAGTCAGTGTAAAGCTCTGTTGGCCATGGGTCTCCTATATTATCCATAGACCACATACCTATGGTGGATCAATGAAAATATCATATGTATATTTATTATCACAACCACCTAATGCTCAATAACTGTATATAGGGCAATGTCCTGCTGGAGACGGGTCATCTATGTTATTCGTATACTATACACCCCTTCTCTACGTAATGACAAATATAAAATGTTGGTTTACTACCTCATTTTTTTAAAAATGTTTTTCTTTCTTTCTTTTCTATTCTTGTGTTTTTATACTGTATACTTTAAAGCGCTCTGATACCCTCATGGGTCAAGTACGCGTTATATAACTTTATAAATAAATAAATACACAAAGGCCTTTGCGACTAAAGTACCCGGAAGGCCTCGTAATCTCTGTTCGCGGCCTCTGGGCCGAGATTGGCATCACAAAGGTCCTTCCATGGGGCGGGGGGCGGCGCGGTAACTTGCAGAGTTTAGATAAACAAGAGACAAGGCCGCATCTTATCTGCGGCCTGCTCTCACCTCCTCCTCCGCCTCCGCCTGCTGGCAGTTGCTATGGTTACCGCAGTCGGACTAGCGGATGGCTCCAGGCAGCTGCGCCAATCCAGCTGTGCGACAGCCCTGGTTGTCCTCGGGAGCGGCCGCTCATTGGGCGGCAGGCACTGAGCGTCACCTGTGGGGCGGGGCTAGGGTATATTCACATCCTCCTGCTAGTCGCTGCTTGCACCCGCACAAAGAAGTCTCCACTGTGGCATGTCGTTAGGAGGCAGCGGCGCAACAGCTGGAGGTAAGGAGCACGAGGGCAGATGCTTGATTGTATGCCATCTGTTTTTAATGTAGCTGAGTGAGTTAATGCATCTGCCGACGTAGAGATCTGTGTTTAATCTGCTGGTCTCACGTTACAAACCAACGCATTTCATCCTTCCGAGGTCGATACTTGGTCAAGGTAGCAACATCGAAAAATGCAGGGCTCCCTGATCATTATAGATGTTGAAGTTGCTCCTCGTCCGCATTTATTTGTATTTATTTTTATAGCGCTGACGTGGCGGTAAAGCGCTTTTCGGTGAGTAGTACGGTACTTCGGAACCATATGACATATTCCTTATTATACAAGACTGACCATCGTCACAAAAGTACCGAAGAGAGGTTTGGACCAAACTGCCATACATTGTGGATTTAGTTCTACCAAGATAGGCGTCATTGGCAGTTTTAAAATGTACTTAATGATCACATAGATTGCTGGCTAGTTCGTTTGCTGCAGCGAATATGCACTTAACGCCACGGGGGCTCGGCAGTCCTCCTCACACCCGCTGAATGGCTGAAGGAGCACAGAATAGCAACGTGTGAACAAATAACTGCCATTGTCTCTGATAGATTTTGCAATCTGTGTTGCTATTCGGCTCCCCCAGAATGAGAGATAGGAAGGCAGAGAGCTCAGCTCACTGCAAATACTGCTGCTGATTCTGTTTGACGTCAGTGGACTTGTATCCAAAATACTGTTGGTGAATCAGGGATGACAACTCAATGCATGTTCGGTATTGTATTACAGTGTTGTGTAGTCAGATTCCTGCGTTTGTTTAAGACTGCTGTAGTGACATCTGCTTCTTGATAACGTGTGCATGCTGGGTCCCAGTCGACCACACCTATATTACTGTTATAAAAATATGTTTTTGTGTGTGTCGCAGCTCTTTAAAACGTTTTTGTAAGAGGTCTGTGCATTCAAGGAACACTAACCATGTTCTTCGAATGATCAGCCAGTTCGAGCAAACAAAAGCAAAGCAAATAATAAGCGGTTCTAGTCCCAGAGGGCACAAAATCACCCGGTGAGCAGCTGGTTTTCTGCGCAGGTGAAATAAAAAGTTAAGTATTTTACTTGCAAGGATTACCGAGCTTATTCTCTTTACGGTGGTGTTGTCCCACCCAAAATGTGTTCACAGATCATGTGTTTTTTCTTCACTCTGTTCCTTAGTATGAATTCTCCTTGGCATGGATGCAGACGGTGCACAAAAAGGATAGATAGATGTTAATGCTACTTTTGGGTCAGGCATCGCCTTGCCTGTCCCTGCCTGGTTTTAAAACTGGATTTTAACTCATTCATGTAGGCTACGGAAGTACAACTTCTCCCCACCGGTTAATAAGCAGGCTTGATCACGTTTTCTCAGGTCATATGGCCGCCTCCCCGGGTCTTGTGTAATCAAGTGACATTGTTCATTCACTGAGTCACTCGGGCCCTAATCACTCTTTAAATTGGACTAGGGAACACCCTCTATTCAGAATCACAATTCAACTCACTAGAAGACCGTAAACCATACAGAACACAGCAACCATACTCCTCCTCAACCTACCAAATAGAACTCCCATTACATCACGTGCTCGGGGCTCTATGGCAATGTCTGAACTGGGGTGGCGGAGTGAGCTAAAGAATGATGATGGATTAAACCCAGATCAGTTGACGGGGGGGGGGGGGGTGAGTGCTTGCAATGTTCAACACTCTGTCCATCATCCCCTTTGGTTTTACTTTGTTTGCCCTAAGTTGGCAGGGTATGCCCAGACGTGGGTCCCTTGCTCACTTTGCCACTGGATTCAAGCAAGCCTGGTTGATGACGGCTGAAATGCCAGAAACTGGTCCTAGGAAGCTTGTTTCTGGTCCAGGGAAGACATGGCTTGGCAGTTCGGGCTGGACTGTTCCCATGAGGCACAGGGTCAGACTGATTTGCATATAGCTGTGTCTGAACTGGGGTGGCAGAGTGAGCTGAAGAATGATGATGGATTAAACCCAGATCAATTGACTGGGGGTGAGGGCTTGCAATGTACAACACTCCGTCCATCATCCCCCTTGGTTTTGCAGGGATCTCTACTGGCACCTGATACACAAACACTGTCATTTCAAACTCCTCACATACACATTCAAGACACTAGACAACTTAGGCACCACCTATCTGAATAGTCGCTTCTCCTTCAACCAACCTACACAGCTCCACTCCTGCTCCCACACATCCCACATATAGGCAGACCCAGATCAGGAGGACGGGTGTTCTCTTATATAGCTCATAAAGCATGGAACGACCTCCCACTCCATATCTGACCCTCCTCCTCACTTCTAGAATTCCGCAAGAAGCACAATACCTGGCTTTTTAATTAACCAGCCTACCCTAGGCAGCACTAGGTACACACACCTCCTCAGCACCAGAATCCCCTTGCGGTGATAGTTTGCTATCAACATGACACAACATAACTGTTGTCATACATCAAGCATAAAAAACTGCAAAATCTTTTTACACTCCCTTTATTCTTAATATAATGCTGAGGGTAAATAAGTTTGAGGCAACTCACATTTTTGAGAAATATGGGAACACAGCCACAGGTAAACAAACTACTTTGCCCAGAATCACACATTGTGGCAAAGCAGAGTAGCGGAGAATCACTATAATCACATGAATACAAGGCTAAAAAGAAAGGCCACTCCAACAAATTTAGTCATAGCTGGACCTGAGGCTAATAGCAACTTTAGAACTTAATTTTAAAGCTGCATTGAAATAATTCTATATTATGGAAGTGAAAATGGAAATCCATATATATATGTGTGTGTGTGTATATATATATATATATATATATATGACCATGAATTTAAAACACTTAGAGGCAATGTATGATTCTATAGTGTGGAAGTGAAGATTGAAAATGTATATATATCGATGACCATGTATTTTAAACACTAAGAGGCAATGTATTATTCTATTTTGTTGAAGCGAGGATTGAAATTCATAAAATATATATTGATCACTATTTTTTTAATATTGCAAAGGTTTATAACTAATCATGTAGTGAAGTAAAGTGTTAGTTCTCAGTATATATGTATTGATAACCATGTATTATAAACACCTAGAGGCAACCTGGGACCTTCGCATGCTATCATTAGAGCCCAGGATACTATTCTAATATCTCTCCCACTTGTCCATGAGGTGTCAATCTGGGTAAAGGTCACCCTATGTGTCTCAATTTCCATATCTGGCAACATGGGGAGTGGTTGGAGATTGGCTAAAAGTTGGTATGGCGCGCTATACAAGTGACCTGATGTTTACCCTCATGAAGGGGCAGAATTATGCATTTGAGGGCAAACAATGGATTTTAGTACCACTGACTTTAACTATTTAGCACTAAATTGCAAACAGACCTTATATGGCCTCTAGCATTGTAACTCCTGTTTTATTGCTATCGCTATAAACGCAGCACTAATTGTAGCAGAATAAATTCACGTTTAGCGATTTGCCGCTTTCCCCCCCCTTTTTAGGTCGAGCATAGGGCAGCACACCTCTGTGGGAGGCTTCTTGTGAGCACTCCAAACTTCTCCTTGTGGGTCTGGCTCCCCCCATGCCTTAGGTTGGTTGTTGCCTGTGTCATTTAGTTTTCATAGGCTGAAAATGGCTAAAGGCGGGCGCATGTCCCACCTCTTTAGCAAAGGTTCACTCCCACAGCGTTTTGCTTGCGGGAACGAGTAGTGGCGCGCAGGGTGGCAGCTGCATTCCTTACAGCTCGCACGCACCGCTCGCGGGCTAGCAGATGACCCTTCACCCTCCGATGAGAAAGCTGCTACTTCTCTGACAAAATGTAGAAGAGCTTTCCACTGACACCTTTCACAATCCAAAACTATTTCTATGGACTTCCACTTGGATGCTAAGGCACTTTCAGATTCTTCATTGAATTTCCATTGAAATCAATGGAAACTCCATGACGAGCTGAGCTCGTCATGAGCGTCCAAGGGGTTTTAAAAACCCAAGGGTTCCTTCATTCATAAACAGGAACCTCTGCAACCCATTACCGCCACGAGTTCTCCATATTCAGACTAGCATAAAACCCTAAAACAGCCTCCCGCACCTCGCACAACACCCAGATAATCCTGTGTCCTAGCTGCGCCATTTTACACTTGTTATAAAAACACTTGGTATATTCAGAGTATTTCTAAGTCGCACAATTATCTCTTTGTACAAATACATCTCTGTGCTGCCCAGCAAGAGCTCTTCTTACACGCGGGGGCCCCAAATCACAAAAATCTTTGGAAATCTGCACCTACCATTTACCTCCCTCGGATGTTTGCCATTTTAGGAATTCGAGAATATTTCTGGTAAATCCATGAATTCCAACTTCTAAATAAGGGAAAGACTTTTTGCATGAACAAGTGTATATCTTGTAAAACTTTGCATGCAAAAATACTTTCGCATTTGCAAAGTGTTAATATATATATCTCCTCTACACCCATTTTCTTGCAAGTGTACTCATTTTTAAACTCATTCCGCTTCTTGGCATCGTTCGTACATGCGTGCCGTTCCTGCCATCTTGTGGCTACATGTAAATCCTGTAATTGCAACAATTAAAGAAGTTTGCTGCATGGCTAAACTTATAAGGTCCCAAAGGCGAGACCAATTGGCTATGCCAATGCTTATTTTTTTATTCAATTGCTGCTTTTTTTTGTCTTTGTCAGTTTTGCATATGTGTAATACCCCCACAGCGGTAGTTTTTAAACAAAACCCCCATTTACATGCAAATTCAAACTGATCCCACTTTACATTAGGAAGTGTTTGAAAGACGGACATCAGGAAACAGCTTCTCTCTCCGCCCCTCCCCCAGTCCAAAGAAAGGCGTTTCCTACCCTGGGGCACCTTTGCCTTCTGTAAATAAATCATTGCGTGCCTGCCTGGATTGGAAAGCGCAGCCGGGCGGTGTCACAGCATCGCAGGGTTTATATAACATGTTATGGGCCTCTTCTGGTGTTCAGGAGGGCAGTCCAGATGTCTGTCAGGGCAGTATGCGTGACATGTACATTCAGCACTGCAGCAGCCATGAAGCCTCACGTCGGATCTTTGGGACAGGGGAGATGTGGCCAGCAAGGGCAGGCGCAGATGCTTGCTGGGGGGCCTTCGTCCAGGGTACGGGTTACCCCTTCGGGCGAGTAAAGAAAGAATCGACAATAGTTTTCAGTTTGGAGTTTTTACTCGCATTAAATTGAAACACGGGGTGCCCTGTTCAGAAAACTTTCAATTTATGACTCGTTCCCAGCTAAATCATGCCATGAGAAGGCCAAAAAATTAATAAATGATATAATAATTTTCCGAAACGAAAAAAAATGCTACTTCCCTCATCGTACTCCTATGAGGTTAGGAGAATCTCTATTTTGCATTCGTCGTCATACACTTAGTTACATGTCAGGCATTCACTTGTGATTTTTTTTTTAAACCCCTTTTCGTTTTGCCCTGTTTTTTTCCTCGGCCTGTCTCATTTCACCCTTCTGTGCTTTTCTTGGGTACTACTCACCAGAGAATTCCTTTGTGCAGGTGCTGGGTCCCACTGATCAGTGCCTCAAGGACCCTGGATATTAGGCACTTATTGAAAAAGTGGAGCCGCCACAGTACTGAAACACACACAATCCATTTGTACGTTCAAGTAAAAAGCACGATAGAGCAGTGACAGCTATATACATCTAACTCAAGGGACCACCAACAGGGCGGGTAAAGGGGAGGAGGCTGCTTCCAGGAATGTTAATGATGAGATGCCGTCCTGGCAGCAGGGGCTGACAAACCATTGGGATTTCAGTAGAATCCCTGGGAAACTCGTGTTACTGAAAGTCTGTAGGCATCTGATCTCGCTAAGTTATTCATAGCGTACGGTAAGTGTGTACAGTACAGAACTGTTAACATCTAATCCAGTGCTCAGGTGCTCTCCTCATAAGTATGATTCCTGCCTGCATAGTTTACATTATAAACATCAACATAGTAATTGGGCATCAAGCAGACTTTTGCATAGATTTGGTGCAAAAAGTATTGTGTGAGGGTAATTAGTGTATGTTGGTAGTGCTTCAAAAATTCACTAACTCAGAGACCAGTCTAGTCCAGAGACCAGAACAGACAATCTCGGCCCACCCAGCATAGAGCCACGAGCAGCCCAGAACCCAGGCCAGAATCCTGCCTGTGTCTTACATGTGTGTATTTTTATTATTGGTAACAATCACCTACATGTTTCCAGAGAATGATGAGGATTGGGGTGATGAGCAGCTGGAATTAGGAATGACCCTATAATAATCTGTATGGAAAACTCTTGTCCCAACATAATTAGTCTTGTTTACAAGCATCTATCTTGGAATTGCCTATATGTATCTTCCTCAGGGGTAAAATAGATATTTACAGCTAATACACTTAACTGGATATATTATTTGAAAAAAAGGGCTGAACCCAGGAAAGTGTGTAAAGGTCTTCCTGTACATTTATAAGGGAACTATAATACTCACAGCTGCCTATGAGAATCCTCGATTACCATCCCAATCCCACATTCAATGGTTATGCTTTATGCCACAGGTATAGATGAAACTGTGTAACATTAAAATGTAATTTTGAAAAGTATTTTTTCCTAGCTGGTGCCCATCATCCCTGACCAACCAAATAGAGTGATATTGAGCTTATCAACTCCCTGTAGTCATGGTGGCTAATTTTTGGTCTAGAGTACCACTCTATGAGTAGAAATGGGAGTGCACATAGTGGGATGTTTCTGAAGAAGTCGCAGGCAGTTGAGTGATACGGTCCCGCCTTCGAGGAAAAGACAATCTGGCACTCAAATGATAATGTGTAGAAATTGGGTTTCTGTGAAAATTTATAATATCCGCAAGTGAAATGTCTTGATTTGTTTTGAATTTATTAAAATCTCTGTTTCCAGCGTGCTTAGAATTACAACAAAGTATTTCATTTTTGCTTTCCTAACTGCTGAATGCATACAGTTCATTTACAGGTATTTACATTTTGTTGTGTGTTACAAAACAATGACATGCTACATACTCCAGCAAGATTATCACATAATTCACAATTAAAACTCTTCTCATTTGCAGTCAGAGAAGGAAGAGTAAACACCAATCCCATGTTAAGAGAATAAGCAACAATTTGTCAGAAGACATAGCCTGCCTGACATTTGACCTCTGTCTTTGTTATGTTAAAACTATTTATAAAGCGCACACATACCAACAAAGGTGTTTCGGAGCTAGCTACTCCTGAAACAGAACAGAGTGAAAGAAAACAGTTAAAAGAGATCTAAGTATTAAAAAGGCATGGTTTACATTTTTTTAACATAAAAAGAGAAGACAAACCTCTAATCTGACAAGAAAGATAATTCCAGAGCTTAGCAGTAGCCACCACAAAGCTTCTGTCACCCCAGTTGGATCTTTATGTTCTGGGAACTACCCGTAGATTTGTTTGGGGTGTACATATTTAACAATTTCTTCAAAAATTCGGGTCCTATGTTATCTGTGGCTTTAAAGGCATGCACAGCGCTATACATTTTATTCTGTTTCTGATAGGCAGCCAGTGCAGTTGTCTGATAACTTCAGACAAGGAATGAAGTTTCTAACAGTCTAGCAACAGCATTTTAAATTAGCTGTAGTTTGTTCAAGATTGATTGCTGAGCATTAATCAGTAGACATTACAATAATCTACCTTAGACAGAACCAAGGCAGATAAGAGAGTTTTCCTGGCTTCGATGGGGATAAAAGGAAGCAGTTTCTTAGCCATTCTGAGGATGTAAAAACACGAGCTGCCTACTGAATTGACATGGTATTTATATGAAAGATTGTCACCAAAAATGACTCCAAGATTTTGTGCCTTGGTAACTGGGACAGGAGGGAGTCCGAGATTGTCTGGCCACCAATGAGAGGACCATGCTGGAAAGAAGTTACCAAACACAATCACCTCGGTCTTAGAGGAATTTAATTTGAGGCAGTGACTGGCCATCCAGGTACTCACTGCCACATGCCATTATGAAAATTAGACAAGACACTGTCTCCGTCCTTATGGACGCGAAAACAATTTGAGTATCATGAGCATAAGATGTAAGACTTAAGCCAGCCGATTTGATCACTCGAGCCAGGTCGGTCACGTAAATATTAAAAAGGGTAGGACTGGTGGAGGAGTCCTATGGGACTCCACATTGAAGAGAAAAAAGAGGGGGTTCAAAAACACCCAACTTAACTGATTGGGGTCTGTTGGATAAGAAAGGCGCTAACAGGTCTTTGGCCCTGTCCCTAATAATTAAGGAGGAGATACGGTTAATCAGGGGACCATGCTCAACTGTATCAAAGGCTGCTGATAGGTCCAACGCCGCTGCACCACCCTTATCCAACGCAGACCTTATTTCCTCAGTGGTTTTGATGAGCGCTGTTTCTGTACTATGACCTTTCCTAAAGCCAAACTGCATCTCATCCAACAAATTGTGGGCCTGAATATAATGGGTCAGTTGGTCATTTATGATCTTGTCAGCTAATTTAGCAGGCAAAGGTAAATTTGTAATTGGCCGATAGTTGTTAGTGTCTTCTGGGTCCAGGTATGACTTCCTTAGTAAGGGCAGAATGGAAGCTTTTTTCCATTGTGAAGGATAGACACCAGCAGTAAATATCGAATTAAAGATGTTGGCCAGGATGGCCCAATTATCTAAGAAGATTCCTTAAGAATAACAGGCGGAAACGGGTCCAATGGTGATCCTGATTTAGACGCCTTCACCAGGTTCGTTACTAGTTCTGGGGTGACAGGGGTGAACTCTCTCAGAGAGACCTACCAAAAATCGTCTCACGACCCACTGCACCAGGGATATCTCAATACACAGACAGTAATGAATGGCGGAATTGAACACAGAGCTTTGTGGGTGTCTCAATAGTGAGAGAATGGTGCATGGAAGAGGGCAGCATAAAGAAACATAAAAAGAGCCCTGTCGGTATCCCAGTACTGGGCTGTCAGTCAAGAGAGTAGGCCAGTGCATAGTGAGACCCCTGTAACTGTCTCAGTGCCGGCATTATGTGCATGGTACAGGCCACATATGAGGTATATCTAAAAACCCCTATACATTCAGAGGGCCTGAAGGGCATGCTAGAAGGACAGAAAGCAAACTGTAGGGTGTAGGGTGTCTAGGGTGACTGTCCTTGATCATGTTCACTCTTTTCCTTTCTCTGGTCCACACCTCTCTTCACCCTATCCATCCCACTCCTTCTCATATTCTCACTCACCCTCCCTACACTCCTTTCTCTCCCTCAACTCTCAGCATGCATCTTCCCATTAATGTACATCCCTGTATCTCTACCCCCTAGCTCTTCTCAATACAATATTATATCCCTTATGAATGTCCTTCATATTGTTAATTTGATCTTATTATTTTTTTCTTACATGTATAGCGCTCGGATTGCAATACTATATCCCTTGCATTTTCTGCACATTGTTAACTTTTTCGTATTATGTCTACCTTCCATGTAAAGCGCTCTGATACTTTCGGGTCCAGCAGCGCTATATAAAACCTTTGAAATAAATAAGTAGGAAAAAAAAAGACTCTGTCCCAACCACTCTACAACTATTTACACTAAACATCCACTAACACCCAGAAAAGTACCCTATACAGCACAAGTCTAGCAAGACGAATCGAACATTTGACTGATGCACCTAACAAGGTGAGCGATACTCCGCCGCCATTCTGAAGGAGCCCCCGCTGGTAAAAGGCCTAAGGGACCGAGCCAATTACAGATGTGGGTTAAATAAAAACTGAACGTAAAATAACAGAGTCCATAATTAATTAGCAATAGAAAAGAAAAAAGGCATGCAGACACAAAGTGTGCAGTACTTGTTTTGTTCTCTTTGGAGTAGCCACACAGCGCTTCGACTACTTAAGTAGGTGCTTTAAGCATGATTCCCAATGACTGCTGCAGCAATATGATTAAGAAAAGTCAGAGTCTGGTATCATAACTAAAATGTGGACTGGAGCTATGTAGGTTTAGGTCGCAGCTGTGCTAAACAAGCATTGGAAAAAGCCAAAGGGTCACGCCTAAGCAAGAGCTATTGGCATTGCCCATGTGTTTTAGCCACTTTGTATGCCAGCGTGGCTACAGTTCAGCATGTCTAAAAGTAAGCTGAGGGGAGAGGCATAGAGTGTCCTAGAGTGGAGTGGCATAGACTGACGTGTATTGCAGTAGATTATAGTGGAGTCGCGTGACGCACAGTGGAGTGACATAGAGTAGACTGGTGTAGAGTGCATTGGCATAGATGCTTGCAGAGAAAAGTGGCAAAGAGTGCAGTGGCATATGATTCATTGCTCCAGAGTAGAGTAGTGTGGAGTACAGTGGCATAAAGTGCACTGACCTATGGTAGTATTGAGTGCAGTGACGTAGAGTGGTGTAGAGTTTAGTGCCATGACGTGCTGCAGTGTGGAGTGATGCAGAGTAAAGTGCAGTGGTGTGGAGGGCAGTGTTGCAGAATATTGTGTCGCAGAGTGCAATGGTATATAGTCAGGTAGAGTGCATTGGCGTTGAGTGGCGCAGAATAGAGTTCAGTAACAGAGTGGGTAACAATGCAGTGGAGTGGAGTGGATAGAGAGGACTGGTGTAGAGTGCATTGGCATCAAGTGTTGCAGAGTATAGTATGATAGGGTGCAGTTGCTTAGAATTCAGAGGCGTACAATGCAGTGGCGTAGATTAGAGTGGTGCATAGTAGAGTGCAGTGGGGTAGAATACAGTGGCATAGAGTGCTGAGGTATAAAGTAGAGTGCCGTAGAGTAAAGTGGCATAGCGTGCAGTGGTGCAGAGTAGAGTGTTCTAGAGTGCAGAGTAGAATGGAGTGGAATGCTGTAGAGTGCAGAGTAGAGTTGCGTAGAGTTATGTGGCAGGTAGTGTGGTGTTGCAGGGTAGAGTTGTGTAGAGTGGCATAGAGTGCAGTAGCATATACTGCAGTGCTGCAGTGACAGAGTGCAGTAGCGTAGAGTGGAATAGTGCAGTGGCATAGAGTAGATTGTTTCAGTGTAGAGTAAAGTGGTATGGAGGGGTGCAGGGTAGAGTGAGGTGCTTAGAGAAGAGTGGTGCAGGGTATAGTGCATTGGCGTAGAGTAATGGCACGAAGTGGTTTAGAGTGTAGTGGCATAGAGAAGAGTGGTGTAGAGTGCAACAGAGTAAAGTGAAGTGAAGTGGTATAGAGTGCAGTGGCGTAGAATTGCTTAGTGTAGAGGTCAGTGACGCAGAGTGCAGTAAGTAGCATAGTGTAAAGTGTAGTGGTGCAGAGTAGACCGCAGTGGGGTATAGTGGAATATGCATGATGTGGTACCACACTCCCATTACAGACAACATATCTTCAATTAAAATCACCATTACGTTTTCAAAGACGTACAGTTTGATTGATAAAAGTATACAGTGCACAAACGATTAATGTGTGGAAATGACATCCATCACCTAGTGTATTGATTTGTTTTGATCGTTTTCAAATATTTGTTTCCACCACAATTCAAAATTCCTAAAAATACACTTCATTTAGGCTTTTCTGCTTCTGAAATATCAGCAGAGTTCATTTAGAGAGATTTCCTGCTGCCCATTTCCTGGTTGAACTGGCGAGACATTTTGGATGTCTAGTGCTGTAGTGGTTTGACTAAGAGACCCTACTTAAAGCTATGAGAGCACGAAACCATTAGTCGCTTCAATGCTGACTTGCTTGCAAGCTGTAATTACTGTTTATTACTGTTTTTAGGTTGAACAAAGCGCAGCGCGCATGTGCTGCTCTAGGAGATGACATTTTGGTATCGTTCTGCACTTTTCCTCACACTCGTGCGTGTGGCAGCATCCACCTTGCGGGAGCGTGCAGCAGCGTGCAGGGGCCATCTTTTTCTAAATAGCGTGGCTGCGCGCGCTTGTTTTCTTCTCCCGTCTCCGGCGTCTTTGATGTTTTCCTTCTGGGTTCCTGTCTTGTGAGTTTGAGTCTTTTTAGGTCTCGCCTGTCGATGCGCATGCGCATCGAGCTTGCGAGACTATTGGGGCTTAAACAGTCTTTAACCAACTTGCAAGGAATCGTGGCGATTCCTTGCAGTGCCCGTGAAAATCAAGCTTAATGCGCATGCGCTTAAAAGCGCGTGCACATGCCCCCAGCCGCCTGCCTGCCCCTGCTGCTTTCACACCCTCTCGCCGTCTGTTCCCCCTGCTGCGTCATCAAAGGCTTTCACGGCCGGCCGGACGTGCTTTCAGTTTCACCGCCGGCCGGCCGTGTAAAGTGCACTTCAAAGGCCGCTCTCCCTGCTCCGCCCCCTGTAAGTGCTCTGCTTCTTCAACTAGGAATCCAAGAATAAACGCCTTCATAAAATCACCAGCTTTCCTTAAAGCACTGACATCTTTCCACGTTTCTTGTATTCAGGTTGAATCGGACTTGAAGCTGCAAGTGTTCTACAATTGCAAAAATATTTTCATCCAGTTCTCTTTTAACGGGGTGTACCTATGTGCGGGCACAGGAACTTTACTCATTTAATCTTTGTGGCCCATGAGACAATCCCCGCTGCTCGTAGGAAAGTCGGGTCTCTTGCAGGGCCTGGGTTGGTTGCTCATGTCCATAGTGGCTCCCAAATCCCATTTTCTTTTACAATTGCCGCTGCTCTTGCGAGTTAAGCTGATGAATTCCTCACCGGTGCTGCCTTTTCTGTTGTGCACCCACGGCCTCCATCCTCCGCCGCATGAGCTCTGTTTGTTGTTTGTGGGTGCTTGCTTATTTTAAAATATTCAGTGATAACCCCTAATGCGCTCTGTAAATTGTTTTAAGTTGTATACTTCAGCGCTAACACCTGATGCGGTCTGAAAATGCTTTGTTGCTTGTATTGGGATGAAGTATTAATATTATTTTTGTGGGTGCTTGCTTATTTTAAATGCTTCGGCGATAACTCCCCTATGTGGTTGGAAAATGTTTTTTGTTAAATGCTTTGGCGCTAACTCCCGATGCGGTCTAAAAATGCTTTGTTGCTCCTATTGGGATCAAGTATTCATCTTGGAAATGTTTTGTTTGTATGTGCTTTCTTATTTTAAATGCTTCACACTAATCCCCGATGCGGTCAGAAAATGAAATGCTTCGGAGCTAACCCCGATGCGTTTTGTTTGCCTTCTTCAAACAAACAGCATACAAACTATCAAAAGAAACAGCGGATGTGGTTTAAAAAACAAATGCTAACGTATTATCTTGCAACCTATGTTCCACTCTCCAATTTGTATTACATTTCCCCAACTCCATGTGTATGTGCGCACAAACAGCAATTAATCACCACTTGCTTTTAAAAACATTTTGGCACGCTTTTTGTACTGATATATTAAACTGGAATACTGCACAGCTAGTGTGGCATTGATAAGTTTAATTGTAAACTTTTAAATACTTGTAACAGTGTGTTCTGTTTCTTACAGTTTGTTTTTCTAGCTTTTACCTGTAACGTACACTTGGTTCCGCTACTTGTGCATCCTGCTGCTTCTTTGTCTCAACTACTGATCTGCTTTTCGCATATGGTGCAGACGATGCCAGAGCTTCCCCCGGCCCCCTCCGCGCAATGCCAGAGCTTTTCACTCCAAAACATCACACTAAGCTTGCCCACCTTGGCCCCTCCGCCCTCAGCAGACAGACAGCAATAAAAGACCTACAGATAGTGCTCGTGTGTTTTCACACCCTCTCGCCGTCTGTTCCCCCTGCTGCGTCATCAAAGGCTTTCACGGCCGGCCGGACGTGCTTTCAGTTTCACTGCCGGCCGGCCGTGTAAAGTGCACTTCAAAGGCCGCTCTCCCTGCTCCGCCCCCTGTAAGTGCTCTGCTTCTTCAACTAGGAATCCAAGAATAAACGCCTTCATAAAATCACCAGCTTTCCTTAAAGCACTGACATCTTTCCACGTTTCTTGTATTCAGGTTGAATCGGACTTGAAGCTGCAAGTGTTCTACAATTGCAAAAATATTTTCATCCAGTTCTCTTTTAACGGGGTGTACCTATGTGCGGGCACAGGAACTTAACTCATTTAATCTTTGTGGCCCATGAGACAATCCCCGCTGCTCATAGGAAAGTCGGGTCTCTTGCAGGGCCTGGGTTGGTTGCTCATGTCCATAGTGGCTCCCAAATCCCATTTTCTTTTACAATTGCCGCTGCTCTTGCGAGTTAAGCTGATGAATTCCTCACCGGTGCTGCCTTTTCTGTTGTGCACCTCCATGGAACCCACGGCCTCCATCCTCCGCCGCATGAGCTCTGTTTGTTGTTTGTGGGTGCTTGCTTATTTTAAAATATTCAGTGATAACCCCTAATGCGCTCTGTAAATTGTTTTAAGTTGTATACTTCAGCGCTAACACCCGATGCGGTCTGAAAATGCTTTGTTGCTTGTATTGGGATGAAGTATTAATATTATTTTTGTGGGTGCTTGCTTATTTTAAATGCTTCGGCGATAACTCCCCCCACTCATCCACGCAACGCCACTCACACACGCAACGCCACTCACACACGCAACGCCACTCACACACGCAATGCCACTCACACACACAACGCCACTCACACACGCAACGCCACTCACACACGCAACGTCACGCACGCAACGCCACTCATCGACGCAACGCCACTCACACACGCAACGGCACTCACACACGCAACGCCACTCACACACGCAACCCACTCACACACGCCACTCATCCACGCAATGCCACTCATCCACGTAACGCCACTCATCCACGCAACGCCACTCATCCACGCAACGCCACTCATCCACGCAACGCCACTCATCCATTTGCAAAACAAAAAAGGTCAAACTCTTCTATTGCGAGACCTATTGCATTTTCAATGCTTGTTTAACAAGTTCTTTTATGTGTTACTAGGCTATATTTTCATCCAAGTGACCATTGCAAAATGAATGAGCAAACCCTTCTTGTGTCAGTGACCCTCCAGCAGGTCTCCCTTACCCCACTGCTCCCTCTGCAAACATGAAACATACAGCAGGGAAGGGAGGCTTTTCCAGAACCAGCTGGCCCTAGCTCTCTTCATCTTGTTTCCAAAAGTAGCTTGTTCAGGCGTATGTCACGATGTCCGAGGAGCGTTCAGTGAGTAAAGAAAATGCTGCTGCTTGTTCTGGCTGTGGATACAATGCTAGTAAAAAAATAGACGTTCTTTTGGCCAACAGCCTTTTGCTCTCACCGGGGTTTTAAGTTGGGCAGATTCTGCTAGTACTCAGCATGGACTGTAATAAAAATCCGACAATGGAACAGGCACCTGATTGGCCCTCTATTCTTAGCTTTCCAGATTCTTCTTTTTTATCAAATTTATGTGATGTGAATATATTATGTCGCTATGAAGTAGTGGGCTGTTGTGGTTGTGACAAAAGTTCCAAGCATCGCTGCAAGCTCACTGATTGCTCTGGGGCATGCCCGCACTCATTGTGGTCCCTGCAGGCTGGCAGAACTCTTGCATAGGTGTGCTTCGAGGTACAGAAAGGCTAGGCAGTGTATTTTTATCCGACCACCTTTCCTGGTCTCTTAACAGTGTTCTGTGATGCAGAGTGCCTTTTTGTTTTTAGTTCTAGCCTTGAGACAGCTTTGGCTAGTTGTGTTGCCAGTTTTTTGTTTTCCCTAAAAATCAGAACAAGAATGAACATATATATAGATAAGTACTTAAATGTCTATGAAACAAGCATTAGCATAGCAAATAGGTCTCGCTTTTGAGACCTTATAAGTATTTAGTTATGCAGCAAAATATCCTTGGTGCAACAACATCAACTGTTGCATGGCTAAACACTTATAAGGTCCCAGAGGCGAAACCTGTTGGCTATGCCAAAGCTTGTTACTTACCTAGTTTTAACTAGTGATTTTTGTAGTTGAACTTTGTAGTGCATTTTAAATTGTCCTCTCTACGGTCCACAGTGGTTCTGGTGAGCCGATGGCTGTGGAGGGAAGGGCTTGCTGCTGCCCATTTCCTGGTTAAACGGGAGGGCGCCATTTTGGACGGTTAGCGCTCTAGTCGCTCTACTCTACTCTAAAGGCAAGCCCATCTGCGCCCAGAAAGTTCCCAGCGCCAAAACCCCTAGTCCAGTCAGCCTAGGTAAGCCTCAACCTACGGTTTACTCCAGAGAACAACTCCTGTATCTACTTTGGAAGGGTGAGCCTAATCATTGTAGAGCATTATGCTTTGACGAAATGTATGACCAAAGTCACATCCTGTTTATTACCTGTGATTTTAAGTCATCCCTTCTAACCATTGGTTCACTGGACAACTTCCACAGAGCTATAAACCTGCCTTGATAATCTGAAGCTACAGGAAGGTTGGAACCCAACCATAAAGAGTTATTAATTAATCCGAGGTCCATGATAAAACATAAGTAGAATTAGGCAGGCTAGGAGGAGGCTTGGCTGAGTGTAATGGGGGGACAGGAAGAGGCTGTAAACGCTGTTTTAGGTAACGCTGGTTTTATTTTCATATACAGCTTTTTATGACGTAACGTCAGTCTTTCTCTGGCAAATTCTGCTGGATCCGTGGTGACTCTGCTTATGCTTGTCCTTTAGTGACTGTTTTTTTTCTGTCCGGGGCCCCTCTGGTACTGGCAGGTGATAGAAGTCTCTCTCGTGGTAACCGTAAAGGGAAACACAAAACAATAGGACCGTTTTTGCTTTTGTCCTCGCACCGTTTTTATCCCGTGGGGAACCAGGGTAGTGAAGGGACACCGCTGACTCGTGCTTGGCTATAAAGGCTTTGTGAGCGATTCGTGGGGAAGTCGTGTAAGGAGAGGGAGGACGACAAGGGAAACAGGATACCGGAAACTTAACAGGAGAGTGTACCCAGCCCTATTGTGGTATCGCACTCCTCCTTCCCACCCAGCTCGAAAGCTTCTCCCGTACCTGTCTCAGCCATACTCCTCCCTCAGGAGTGTGGCACGGCGCAGCATGGATCCGTTGGCCTCCTGGCTCGTCTGCTTCTCCTCCTGGCTCGTCTGCTTCTCATCCTGGTAAAAGCCGTCCTTTTTTCGCGTCCTCTCCCGGTCTCCGTGTCTCCTCTCCTCTGGTGATGTCACATGCCGACTGTGGGGCTTCCGCGTTTTTCACCAATGCTGTGAAGCTGACGTCACTGTGGGTTGGGTCTCCCTCGGAATCATGCGTCCAGTTAAAGGCGCTGCTTACACTGAGAATTTATAAAGCACAATACCAATGACAACTTGAGACTAACAGCTGTAGCAGCTCGTGTAAATCTCTTTATTTTAAGATCAGAACCTCTCGCTCTAGCACCTTTCTCCTGTATGTTAATTTATAGACCTCTTGGTCCCAGGACATCTTTCCCGTCTGAAATAGAGAATCTCATAGAGCCCCACTTGGGAAAGGAAAACGTATCTATTCTTGGAGACTTTAATTTCCATCTTGAGATTAGTACGCATAGAGATACCCATGCTTTTAAAGATACCGGGCCTGTCTGGGACTGCTACATCTGATCTTGGACCCCATTCATGTGCCTGCACACACCCTTGATGGCATCTTCTCTAATGAACCCCGGCTGAGTTTTCAATCGTTGCTCCCACTCAGCTGGTCTGAAAATGGTCTTATTTTCATTTGAACTGCTTTCCACTCATATGAGGGACATTCTGGTCCACTCCAAGATTTGGAGGAGGGACTGGAAGGGGGTGTCAGCTGAATCCCTCATAAATATTTAGGATAGCATGCCCTTGGCTGGTCAGAAGGATGTGGACAGAGGCGCAGTGAATCTCTCTGCCTGGCTAGGTGAAGCGAAAGATACAGAGTAGCCCCCATCTGGGAAATAGAGCTGAAGAGGAAAATTCCCTTGGCTCCCTGGTGCTCAGACAGACTGAGGCTGCTTAGGCAGGCCTGCAGTCACCAGGAACGTGTCTGGAGAAGGAATTATGAGGAGCAAAAAAGGACTGCTAATAAGTCTACGATCAGAGTTATAAAAGGGCTCTCACAGAAGAAAAAGCGAAATACTGTACTACAGTATTTGAGGCCACAAATTCTTCTAAAGATCTTTTTTAAATTGTCATGCTGTTATATACACCTTTGATCCCTGCTGTAACCACATGTTCAACAACAGCTATGCAGTCAGCTCACGGATTTCTTCCAAGCAAAGAATGCTAATATCTATAAGGAGCTCGAATCGTGAATAACAGCAGTGGACCATTTGGTGCCCTTAGGAAGAGAGGTTTTATAAAAACAAGGGAACCCAAGCAATCAGTCAGGGTCCTTGGGTACAAGTATTTTACACAGGAACAATGGTCCCTCACATCAATGAATTAAGGTTGTAATTCACAAGAAATACAAGGACGATAAACGGTGAAACCGACTCCAGTCCTCAACTCGTCAGCGAATTCCAAGAATTCTGGTCCAACTGGACTCCACGTCGCCAGAAATCAGGTCTACCCGAACCCTATTTAGCCAGTCACTGTCCTCCAGGCTTTCCGCAGCACCCAGTTGATGGCGGGTGATATTGATTACCACGACCGCATTTGTTACTCACATTTACAGCGTCAACTAACCAGCCGTAATTTCTCCTGTCGAAGATTCCCTTCCTTTATTTATTTTATTTTAAAAGTTTTATATAGCGCGAACAAGATCTTTGCAGATAACAGAGTGCTTTACAAGGGAGGTGGAAGGGTGGGGAACAGGGGAGCATAGTAGGAAGGCAGGTCAACAAGTTAATGTAAATAGTAGAACTATTACAAATATTACAGGTAAGTAGTAGAACTATTACAAATATTACAGGTATGAGGTAGCGTGGCATAATTGTACGTAGGTCATCAACAATGTAGATAACACCAAAATAGAACATAATACAGATATGAGTAAACATTTTAGACTAGTACAAATAAGAACCCATGTGCATAGGAATCAGATCGGTAATACTGATCGGATTGTATCTCAGACGTAATTGTTCAAGTGTATTTAGCCATAAGGATACTTTTGACTTCTTTCTTAAAAAGAAGGGAGGAGGAGATGAGCCTGGTTTCCGGAGGAAGTGCGTTCCAGATCCTGGGTGCCATTCCTGAGAAGGAGCGTTTGTATGTTTTTTCCTTCCGTAATCTTCGAGGTTTCAGCAGAAGATTGTTTGTACTTCTGGTGGTTCTGGAGCCGCCGGAGACTGTCAGTTTATGGGTGAGGTAGCTGGGTGATTTCAGGTGTATAGCCTTGTGCGTCATGCAGGCAATTTTCAGGTGTATTCTGGCTTCAAGAGGCAGCCAGTTCAAGGATTTAAAGTCAGGGGAGATATGCGAATGTTTTTTAGATCCAGTGATGAGTCTTGCTGCTGCGTTTAGTGACGCTCTGAGGGGTGCAGTTGTAGTTAGGGGGAGGCCGCAGAGGGCCACGCTGCCGTAGTCTATGCGAGGGATGACTAGTGCTTGAACTGCTGATTGGAAGTCTTTTGCTGGGAGGAAGGGTTTAAGTTTCCTCAAGGTATTTATTTGGAAGTTCGCCCCTTTAGTTGCCTTGCTGATATGCTGCTGCATGTTGAGGTTGGTGTCAAGTGTTATGCCTAACGATTTTGCTGAGTCCACGATGGTCGGTTGGAGATTGAGTGCTGTTAGGTGCTTAAGCCATGTTTGTGCGGAAGATATTTTCGTGGGGGGTGAGATTCGGAGGAACTCTGTTTTCATAGCATTGAGTTTGAGGTGGTTGTCAGCCAGCCAAGCTTGGGTGCTTCTGATCGTTGAGTTCAGACGCAAGATGTCTTTGGGGGATTGTAACTTGAGATATAGTTGAGTATCATCGGCGTACATGTGAAAGTGTACATTGGATGATTGTAGCAGGGTGGTGAGAGGTTCCATAACTAGGTTGAACAGAGTAGGGGATAGACAGGAACCTTGTGGGACACCTAGCAATACCGGTACTGGCGAGGACATCATGTTTTTGCTCTTGAATTTCTGAGACCGGTTGTGTAGAAAGGAAGTGAACCAACGAAGAACAGTCCCAGAGAGGCCCATTCTTGTGTTTAAGAGTTCGAGTAGGTTCTCATGTTTCACTGTGTCAAATGCTGAGGAGAGATCGAGGAGGATGAGGAGGCAGGTATCATTTTGATCTAGAATTTGGAGGGCGTCGTCAATTATGTGAGTCATAGCTGTTTCAGTGCTGTGCCCTGCTCGGAAGCCTGAATGATGAGGGTTGAGGAGATCAAACTGTTCTATGTGCTTTGTAAGTTGTAGTTGAACGCATTTTTCTAAAAGTTTGGCGAGAGTGGGAATGTTGGTAATCGGACGGTAGTTGTTTAGATCAGTGGGGTCGGCTGTTGGTTTCTTCAGTAAAGGTGTGACTTGACCAACTTTGAGGGAGTCTGGGATGGTTCCTTGCTGAAGTGAGCTATTGATAATTTTAGTCCACAGTGGGAGGAGCAACTGAATGAAGTCTTTTACGGCATTAGCAGGAAGAGGGTCATTGAGGTGATTGGATGGTTTTAGGGTGCTAAGTATTCTGTCAATTTCTTCTTCAGAGTAGGTGTCAAAGGATGACCATGTCGCATTGTTTTTTAGTTTATTAGGTGTTATGCAATTGGGTATTGAGTGAAGGCTTGCGTCATTGAGGAGGTCGCTCCTTATATTGTCAGTTTTTTTGTTAAAGAAAGCCGCGAAATCTTCACAGGAAGGAGTAGTGCTCATCATGTCGACGGCTGGGGGTTGTTCCTTAGCTTGAGATCGGATTAGCTCGAACAGTTTACTTGGACGGTTTTTTGCTTGGTCGAGCTGGAGTCTGAAGAACTCTGACTTTGAGCGTTTTATTTTCCTGAAGTATGCGTTTCTCTTCTTCCTCAGAGTTTTTAGGTGCAGTGTCGAGGGCGCTGATCTCCAGGTGCGCTCTGCCGTTCGCATAGCCCGTCTGTCATCATTGAGACTCCCATTGTACCACGGGTTGGAAATCTTGGTGGACACTCTTTTCAGTTGCATTGGAGCGGCCTCATTGATTATTGAGGCCATTGAGTTGAGATAGTGGTCAGTTAGGCACTGAATATCAGTAACGTCGGTAGGGGGGAGTAGGAGATTGCAACTGTTGGGGGGTAGAGAGTTTGTATTAAGTTTCCTCAAGTCTCTTTTCCAAACTTTGGGCATAGAGTATTGCACCGGGATGCGTTTAACTTTTTCTTTGATGAAGAATGTGACAATATGGTGGTCTGACCAGTCACAAGGTTGGAATGAGTCAAGTTGAATGGTGTCTTCTTTGGAGATGACAAGGTCGAGGATAGAGCCTTTGTCATGTGTCGGGCTGTTGCATATTTGAGTGAGGTCAGAAGCGTTAAGGAAATTTTTAAGGCTGTTAACTACTGCGTCACTGCAGTCATCCCAGTGGAGATTGTAGTCGCCAAGGTAGATTTGT
Organism: Lissotriton helveticus; assembly: GCF_964261635.1. Lineage (NCBI taxonomy): Eukaryota > Metazoa > Chordata > Amphibia > Caudata > Salamandridae > Lissotriton > Lissotriton helveticus. The sequence continues at coordinate 121,221 of NW_027611893.1, read as the reverse complement.
GTGTTTTGCCGCCCAGCGTTGATTGACATTGTGTCCATGAGTTGTTGTGAGAAGACGAGGTTGTCCCCCGGCGGGTGATATAAGATGTGAAGTGAGCATACAGGTCTGTTCTCACTGATGACCTCCAGGCAGAAGTATTCACATGAGGTAAGGGACGGGGCGGTGACTTTATTAATTGAGAGGTTACTCTTGTAAATGCATGCTATTCCACCACCTGTCTTGTTGTTGGACCTGTCAAGTCTAGTGATGTAGTAGTTGGGGTGGACTAGGATATCCATGATAGGGTTTGATGATTCAGTTAACCATGTTTCAGTTAGTATGGCCAGGTCAAGGTTCGTAGACATGATGAGGTCAGCGACCTCCGACGAGTGTTTTTGGGCCGATCTACAGTTAAGAAGTGTGCATTTGAGTCTGGGGGTGCAAAGGGAGGTCGAGGGGTCTATAGTGAGAGGAACTTTAGTGAGGTTGTTGGGAACGGAGCCTCTGTTGCTATACGTGGGGTGCCTGATAGGGTTGGAGAGAATCGTAGGAATGGACAGGTGTGTGGGGGCTAAGACGTTTTGGGGTGCCGGGACGTATGTGCTAAGTAGGGTATGTATGTCGTGGTCCGAGAGAGTCTTCATAGTGCGCCGGGGGCGGTTGGAGGTATTGCGAAGGGGGATAGAGGACCAAAGTAGGGGGTGGGTATGATGTGTCTTGATAGTGCGCTGTGGCCGGATGGAGGTACAGCGAGAGGGGATAGAGGTCACATGTAAGGGGTGACGAGGATGTGCGGGGGCGTTGTACATTCGTTGAGAAGTGGTGGTGAGAGGGGGATGTTTAGGGTAGGTGAGGAGTGACTGTTTGAGCGTGTGAAGTTCTTCTTTCACTTGGAGGAGGGTGGTCATGATTGTGTCCAGCGTGCAGTTGGGTATGGGGTTGGTATTGTTGGAAGGGTAGTCAATGACAGGAGGGGTGGGGCAATTGCGAGACGTGTGGAGACCGGTCGTTGCGGGGGTGCAAGTGTAGTGAAGGTGAACGGGAGTGAGAGTGGGGGGGGAGATGTTGGGGGAGGAGTGGGGGCCAGGAGTGGCGGGAGTGCAGAGAGTGGGGGGGGAACGATTGAGAGAGGAGTGAAGGCTAGGAGAGGCAGGAGTGCAGGGAGTGAGGGAGTGAAGGCTAAGAGTGGCTGGGGTGCAGGGAGTGGGGGGGGAGATGTTGAGGGGGTGGTGTAGGTTATGAGTGGGTTGAGTGCAGAGAATGAGGGGGGAGCTGTTGAGGGAGACGTGGGGGCTAGGAGTGGCGGGAGTACAAGGAATGGGGGGGAGATGTTAAGGGAGGGGTGTATGTCAGGAGTGTGTTGAGTGCAGAGAGTGGAGGAGGAAATGTTGAGGGAGGAGTGGGAGCCATGAGTAGCAGGAGAGGAGGGAGTGGGGGGAGAGACGTCCAAGCTGAAGGGGGAGCTAGGAGAGACGGAGGTGCAGGGAGTGCTGGGGGTGGGTATAGTGGGGGGGGAGTTGGGATGGGAGAGAGTCGAGTTGTGCGGGTCAGAAGCGGTGAGTCGTTCTGAGACGATAGTTGGAGGTGTGGAATTCTCGTTCAGTTGGTTCCGTTGGAGTGGAGTATGTGTATGTGTAGAGGCCCGACAGTTGGTGAGGTGTTCTTTGAAAGTGGGGAACAGGTTGTCGAGTAGTTCCAGGTACCTGTCTGTGGATTGAAATAGGACAATCCCGTTGTTGTATATAGTGATGGCTGTTCTGCCTGGGAAGAGATGGGAAGGTGCTATGGAGAGTGTTAGGCCATGAGCGGTTTTCCTGATGGTAGAGACGTTGAGTAGGGTAAGGAACACTTTTCTCCACTGAGCTCTGCGTATGGTGTGGAAGATGATATCGGTGTTCAGGGATCCATTTACCGGTGAGAGGTAGGTGTCGGCAAAGGGTGTTTCAGGGTGGGACCTTAGGAAGTTGTGTTTAAATCGTTTAGCGGCTTTTTTGGTAAGTGAGGGTGGGTAGTTTATTTTATATGTGTGCTTGCCGCTTTGATCCATGTTAGTATGGCGTAGGGGTGAGTGTGGGAGAGTGAACAGAAGAGATATACAATAGCACAGATAAATGCAGCACAATAGGTTACATGGGTCAAAAGAGGGTCACTAGTGAGAGATCAAAAAATATGTGGTAGCAGAAAGTACATTACAGGAATAAAAATGCAATTGGTGCAATATCACAGATATACAATAACCAGATAAGAATATAATACTGATGAAATATTGGCATAAAATATAGGTGCTAACAACAAATTAATGCGTCAGGTGACACTAATGAGCAGCCAGACATATATGTGGTAGCGATCGATGCAAAGTGAATTGGGTGCACGTTAAAATATCTAAGTTACAAGAAGCAGTATAGTACTATCAACTGAGTTGTGAATACATAGCTATATAAAGTGCGCTGTAGATGAGAAGAGATTAGTCTAAAAGAGACCAGTTCTTAGGGTAAGGTCATCTTAGAGTGAAAATGACTGGTCCCTAATGGAGGTACAGGAGGGGATTTATTGCTCCAGTTTTATGTCCCCAGCCAATTTTGAGCAGGGGAGGTTTAACATATGTGATCGCGTGGGGTGATGAAAATACCTCTTAGCAGTTCCTTGTTCTCGCATGGGTCCGTTCACCCCGGCCTTCTTCTCAGGCTTTAATTGTCATGCCCTGATGATGATCTCATTATTTTACAAATGGATCGAAACGTCGTCGACTTCCAGCCCCTTGACACAAAGATATTTTTTTGCTATTAATCTGTGCTATGGTGCTGCCATGTATGTTCTGTGGCCTAATCACTTAATTGTACCTCGGCCATCCTATGCAAATGCCTGAGTTTGTTTAACTCTAATTATCTGTTGTAAATTGTCCCACTTTTTGTGTCATTTTCAGATTCAATTATATCTATTTTTGATACATAGTCATAGACGTCATTAAGAGCATTCAAGCCAAATTATAGTTAGTGCCGAACACGCTCAACAGGCTCATCTTGGAGGTTCCAAAACGGGAGTCTGCTGCCAAGGATTACATGACCTTCAAGGGCTCCCGCAAGTAAACGGATTATGATCAATCCAGTTTTACTTAATACACAAGGCCCTCTTTCAGACTTGCTTGGAAGAAATCAAGGATGCGTATTTCATAGTTACTTCCTTGGAGTACACTCGTAAAGAACGGGCTTTTCATGCTATAGGATATCTTTTACATGTCTGTTGGTTTTACGCCACAGGGCGGTTTAACACCTCTGCTTACACCTCTGCTACTATAGCACCTTGACGCCCTTGGGCGTGTATTGCACCCTATAAATCCTGTTCAAAGCATCTACATTTTGCTGTGTGTCGGACCAAAAAAACATCGTATAGCCTTCCTCAGCAGCAGCAGCCTGTGCAAGTAAGAGCGGTGGGGCTGGGTGTGGGGGTGGGTGTGGTTGTGCGGGGTTTCGACAGACGTCGACAAGGGAAAATTAATTTTTTATTTAATCCTCTTCCCCGCTCCCCACCCAACCCGGCTCCCCCGCTCTTACCTGCATGGGCCAGGGCTGTTCCTCAGGTACTCCCCGGAGCCAATATGATATTCACATAAATCCTTTCACTTTGAAGTCAGAGAAAGAAAAGTAAATACGGAGCTCCTTGGAGGAGAGAGCCTGACCTTTCACCTCTGTCCTTGAACGCACGGCAAATGTGACACGATAAGAACAAGATTTAAAGGCCTGTTTACAGAAATAGAGCTCTGGTGGACGAATACAGTAAATAGGGTTTGGCCAGGGAATGGGACGAACTTGAGCTGGACAGCCTTAAAACAAATAGAGCAAGCAAATAGAAAGCAGGCCAATGAGGTACAAACCACATAGCAAATGGTAAACAACGGGAAGAAAGCATTCCCACGGAAGCTTTCCGAAGTCCCCAAGATGTCATTATTAAACAAGACAGCTATGCTGTCTCTTAGGCTCCGACCTACATGGGGCCCAGCAATGTGAACTAATTGTCATTTACTTAAATGACAGAGGGGTGCTGAGTGGTGGCGTAGGCTCAAGTGGGCGTTTAAGAAAAATGGGCATTGGATTTAGTCAGTTTCATAGACTTTGCACCTGTACCTCTACATCCCACCCTGCTTCCACCTGGAAGAGGAAACTCTTCATGAATGTTAAAACTGTAAGAGAGTCTGGACCCAAAACCATCCCATCCATCTACCAAAAGAAGACAGGATGAGACTTGGTTATGAATCAACACAGATCCTACTGATCTTATACATGGAGCATGTATGTCCACGAATCGGAAACATGCCCGATCCTGATGTTTCTAGTCTGGGTCTTCTCACTTGGGCTACATCTCTTGCCAATAACCAAGACAACTTATCTCCACTTTATACCATGACCCAACATGTTGCATGCCATCCCATTTTTCATAGGTCAGAGAGAAGAGCCTCGCTCAACAGCACAAGCCCCTAGGCACCTCTGGTCAGTTCCTTCTGCTTGTAAAAGATTACCAAGCAAAAACAACCAATGGGAATGGAATAGACCAACTCTCAGTGCCCACTATTTCCAAGTGGGCACACGAATGTATGATCCGGTTGCCCTGGGGTATAAGGGACATAACAGTTGTACATGAAAATATTCCTAAGAGGCTTCTTGTGCAAGCACAGGTACTATTATGGAGTCCCACTGTTCAGAATATAGCTGCACTGCACACACCCCATGCATCCACACCCCGTTTCCAGCACAGCTGAATGCTCTCGGCAACAGACTAACAAGCCCTGTTAGGCCCATGTAGGTGGAAGCGAAAATGCTGTCCTGTTCTGAAAACGGAATAACCCATCGTGGTATGGTTTATGTTATGTTTTAGCATAAGCTTGGAAACGGAGACCTGCATACGTTGTGTATTTCAGTTCCTCAATGTAAAGATACATTTGGGGAACTGCAAAAGATGCAGTCTACGCAGAAGGGTATTGTTTGCCCGGTGTCCGTGTATTCAGTTTTTTTCCATCACATGTTCTGAGTGTGTTGCAACTCAATTAACAAATATCGACTGTCACATAGTTGTTAAACTGTCCAGTCACTTGGTAATATTTTGCAGCCAATCTTAATCAAAATTACCTGGATACCAGTGGCAGCAGCTGCGTGCTAAATCGCGGCCAAACTTTGCGTTGCTGGCTTTGCGCTCATCACTATTGATCCTTTAAATAAGCTGTTTTCCAAGCAGTTCTAATACTAACTTTGCCTTCCCTGCGTAAGCATAATAATTAGGAATATGGAGGAAGCCACTAACCATGCCTATAGTTTTTCACACCCAGGCATGCGTACGAGCAGGAGGTAGGAAGTCTACAATTAAACCTATTTAAGGAAAACTGAAAAATTTGGTAGGCCAACAGAATATAGGCCCTACATAAGCAGCCACCTAGGCAACCTCGGTTGAAACGCTATGCTATATTAGTTAAACTTAGCAACGTACTGCCCATATCTGGCTCAGCATTGCTTGTTTTGTTTCTGAACTCTCCTTACACATATCACTAGTCTCTCCCTTGGACAGACATGCTTGCTGGTCGATGTATTTCATGTTAACACCACCGCTCAGTCAATAAACTTCAGATCAGGAGGCCCGTCCTATCCAACTCCTTTTATTACACCCACTAGTAGTATTTTTTTAACAGCACTGAACAGATCAATGTTATTCCATTGCAGGATTGTAGTGATACACAATATATATAACCTAAGTTAAACAAATAATTTAAAGAGTTCACAGTCATCATCACACGTAACATTTTTGCTAAGAGAAAAATACAAAGCTCTCTATTTTTAGGTCGAGCTGACGTTAGCATTCATGCGAAGCATGAATGCTGTCAGCTCGACAACTAATGTGATCCGTTTTTAGGAGAGTGGACACCAAAGTGTTACGAGCGTTTTCAGTGCCGGATTTCACCTCGGGAGCGCGCAGCATTGTCTGCAGTGGCAGTGTCAGTTTCGCTTTTTTATTACTTTCGTTTTTCCCGAGGCTGGCTGAGGCTGGCTTGGAATGAACAGGCTTGCCCCCGCGCATGCGCAGAGTAACTCACAGCCCTTGCTTTTACAGACGCAGGCAGGCAGCCCCCACCCCTCTGCATGCACGCACGCACGCACACACAGGCGAGCGCATGCACACGCAGGCACACACATACAGGCACACAGACACTCGCTCACACACACACACCCCCCTCCCCCACAGTCACACGCACGCACACATACATACAAAGCCCGCACGCCCGCACATGCTTTCCCCGCGCCCCCCCCTTCCCCGCGCCCCCCGCCTCCCCCTTCCCCGCGCCCCCCGCCTCCCCCTTCCCCGCTCAGCAACGCACTCACCGGCTTCCTTCGTGCGGCGGCTCTCCTCAGCTGCAGGGCCCGGCAGCAGGACTCTTCTTACCTCCTTCTGCACCGGGGCGCAGGGTAGGCTCCTGCCTGCTCCGGTGCTCCAAACACGGCGGCTCCGTCCAATCGCGGCTCTTCCGTGGGAGGCGGGGTAGGCTCCCGCCCTCCTACTTCCTGTTTCCTGTTGACGCGCCGGCCTGCCTGACTTCCTGGTCGCAGGCCGGCAGAGTGACGGCAGTGATTTGCGGTATGTATTTAGTTAGTTATTTATGCATTTTTATATAGCGCGGACTTTACCCGAAGGCGCTATTTATTTATTTATTTTTTTGGGACGCTACCTTTTTATTTAGTTTTAAACATTGATGGCTGAATTTTATGGCACTGTACTTCTGAAGTCCCCTCGAGTTTGGTTACAATACTTTCTATCCAAGCCGATAGCGTAAGGCGTTTGGATATGTACTGATCCTGGACCCCATATCTGAACCGAGTCATCACATAATTCATAAACCGATCGAGCACTCGAAATCAAGACACGGCCCTTTTTTACACCCTTTTTAGTTGAAGTCATTTACTTTGTCCATTACCTCATAAACCGGCTTTAATAATGTTACCGCTCTTTAGGGGCTAACATGCAGAAACCCTGCAGCCTTTCGGGGGGATCCTATTCAGCCCAAGCTCATTACATATCTGCGAGGCATGCTTTATACTCAAGAGCCTCGGGGCCTCTTCGCATTCTGCAGGGGGGGCATCATTTTGCGCTCCGCCACAGCAGGCTGCCTCTCTGTGCCCGTTCTGCATTGGCGAAGGCTTGTACCCCAGCTCTCAGGCAATTCACGGGTGCTCGGACAACGGCTTTTTAACTAATTTAAATGATAAGGTTTGCGGCTATCACTTGTTTGTTTAATATTACGGGCATGTGGGTTGTGTGATGCTGCATAAACAGATGCGTTTGGAGTTTATTTACCGATCCGCTATGGAGGGGCTTTTCTTTAATCTGTTGGTGGCTGTTTTTTTTTTTTTAATTTATATTGCGTCTTCATGTACACATGATGTTTGACTTTTTTGAGCAATTCGTTACGTTGGGCTTTTGTATAATTTGATACTAGCTGTTATTTTATTTATATTGCGTCTCCCGATGGTTGTGTGATGCTGCATAAACAGATGCGTTTGGAGTTTATTTACCGATCCGCTATGGAGGGGCTTTTCTTTAATCTGTTGGTAGCTGTTTTTTTTTTTTTATTTATATTGCGTCTTCATGTACACATGATGTTTGACTTTTTTGAGCAATTCGTTACGTTGGGCTTTTGTATAATTTGATACTAGCTGTTATTTTATTTATATTGCGTCTCCCGATGCTGTGTTTGCCTGCCCCGCCAGCTCTCCAAGGTTGCTATTTGTTTCTTTCCCATCTGCGTACATCACTTGCGGGATACAGGTAAATCTGCATTCTAGAGTTGCCTTTATTGTTTTGAGGCCGGGCGCAGGGGCTGCTCCGATGTTATCAAGGCTGTTATCCCACTGCTAAGGCGGTGCTGCACTCACTGCCTTGTTTATATTTGTTTTAGTTCCGTGATGCTCCGATCTTTGCCCCTTCCGAGTGGAGCTTCCGAGTGGAGCTTCCGAGTGGAGCTTCCGAGTGGAGCTTCCGAGTGGAGCTTCCGAGTGGAGCTTCAGAGTGGAGCTTCCGAGTGGAGCTTCAGAGTGCAGAGTGGAGCTTCAGAGTGGAGCTTCAGAGTGGAGCTTCAGAGTGCAGAGTGGAGCTTCAGAGTGGAGCTTCAGAGTGGAGCTTCAGAGTGGAGCTTCAGAGTGGAGCTTCAGAGTGCAGAGTGGAGCTTCAGAGTGGAGCTTCAGAGTGGAGCTTCAGAGTGCAGAGTGGAGCTTCAGAGTGGAGCTTCAGAGTGGAGCTTCAGAGTGCAGAGTGGAGCTTCAGAGTGGAGCTTCAGAGTGGAGCTTCAGAGTGGAGCTTCAGAGTGGAGCTTCAGAGTGCAGAGTGGAGCTTCAGAGTGGAGCTTCAGAGTGGAGCTTCAGAGTGGAGCTTCAGAGTGCAGAGTGGAGCTTCAGAGTGGAGCTTCAGAGTGGAGCTTCAGAGTGGAGCTTCAGAGTGGAGCTTCAGAGTGGAGCTTCAGAGTGCAGAGTGAAGCTTCAGAGTGGAGCTTCAGAGTGGAGCTTCAGAGTGGAGCTTCAGAGTGGAGCTTCAGAGTGGAGCTTCAGAGTGGAGCTTCAGAGTGCAGAGTGGAGCTTCAGAGTGCAGAGTGGAGCTTCAGAGTGCAGAGTGGAGCTTCAGAGTGGAGCTTCAGAGTGGAGCTTCAGAGTGCAGAGTGGAGCTTCAGAGTGGAGCTTCAGAGTGGAGCTTCAGAGTGGAGCTTCAGAGTGCAGAGTGGAGCTTCAGAGTGCAGAGTGGAGCTTCAGAGTGGAGCTTCAGAGTGGAGCTTCAGAGTGCAGAGTGGAGCTTCAGAGTGGAGCTTCAGAGTGGAGCTTCAGAGTGCAGAGTGGAGCTTCAGAGTGGAGCTTCAGAGTGGAGCTTCAGAGTGCAGAGTGGAGCTTCAGAGTGGAGCTTCAGAGTGGAGCTTCAGAGTGGAGCTTCAGAGTGGAGCTTCAGAGTGGAGCTTCAGAGTGCAGAGTGGAGCTTCAGAGTGGAGCTTCAGAGTGGAGCTTCAGAGTGGAGCTTCAGAGTGGAGCTTCAGAGTGCAGAGTGGAGCTTCAGAGTGGAGCTTCAGAGTGGAGCTTCAGAGTGGAGCTTCAGAGTGGAGCTTCAGAGTGGAGCTTCAGAGTGCAGAGTGGAGCTTCAGAGTGCAGAGTGGAGCTTCAGAGTGCAGAGTGGAGCTTCAGAGTGCAGAGTGGAGCTTCAGAGTGGAGCTTCAGAGTGGAGCTTCAGAGTGGAGCTTCAGAGTGCAGAGTGGAGCTTCAGAGTGGAGCTTCAGAGTGGAGCTTCAGAGTGCAGAGTGGAGCTTCAGAGTGCAGAGTGGAGCTTCAGAGTGGAGCTTCAGAGTGCAGAGTGGAGCTTCAGAGCGGAGCTTCAGAGAGGAGCTTCAGAGCGGAGCTTCAGAGTGGAGCTTCAGAGTGCAGAGTGGAGCTTCAGAGTGCAGCTTCAGAGTGGAGCTTCAGAGTGGAGCTTCAGAGTGGAGCTTCAGAGTGGAGCTTCAGAGTGGAGCTTCGGAGTGGAGCTTCAGAGTGGAGCTTCAGAGTGGAGCTTCGGAGTGGAGCTTCAGAGTGGAGCTTCGGAGTGGAGCTTCGGAGTGGAGTGGAGCTTCAGAGTGGAGCTTCAGAGTGCAGAGTGGAGCTTCAGAGTGCAGAGTGGAGCTTCAGAGTGGAGCTTCAGAGTGCAGCTTCAGAGTGGAGCTTCAGAGTGGAGCTTCAGAGTGGAGCTTCAGAGTGGAGCTTCAGAGTGGAGCTTCAGAGTGGAGCTTCGGAGTGGAGCTTCGGAGTGGAGCTTCAGAGTGCAGAGTGGAGCTTCAGAGTGGAGCTTCAGAGTGCAGAGTGGAGCTTCAGAGTGCAGAGTGGAGCTTCAGAGTGGAGCTTCAGAGTGCAGAGTGGAGCTTCAGAGTGGAGCTTCAGAGTGCAGAGTGGAGCTTCAGAGTGGAGCTTCAGAGTGGAGCTTCAGAGTGGAGCTTCAGAGTGGAGCTTCGGAGTGGAGCTTCGGAGTGGAGCTTCGGAGTGCAGAGTGCAGATTCAGAGTGCAGATTCGGAGTGGAGCTTCAGAGTGGAGCTTCAGAGTGGAGAGTGGAGATTCAGAGTGGAGATTCAGAGTGGAGAGTGGAGCTTCAGAGTGGAGCTTCAGAGTGGAGCTTCAGAGTGGAGCTTCAGAGTGGAGCTTCAGAGTGGAGCTTCAGAGTGGAGCTTCAGAGTGGAGCTTCAGAGTGCAGAGTGGAGCTTCAGAGTGCAGAGTGGAGCTTCAGAGTGTCAAGAGCAATGCCAATAGCTCTAACTTTAACAAAGGCAAAACCATTGCATTGTAAATGCTTGTTATTTTACCGAATCACATGCTCATGCTGCTGCCTGGTTTGTCTACATGCACACAGGCAGAATCACTCGGTACAAAATGGCTCCTGTTCACTCGTCAGTACGGTCTTGCGCCGCCCCACCTTCCCCCTGCCAAATACATTCATTCCAAATACTGCTTATTTTCATATCAGACTGACTTCTCACATCTGGGATAGCAGGGGCACCTTCCACAGTGATTAGTGCTTCACAAAAAATAATTCTCGGCTAGCGCTCAGAAGCCTTGAAGCTTTGATTGAATGACACTGCAGTTTGATGCCCCGCTCGTTTTTTGATGCTATGCGTTCCAGACACTGATTTTATTAAGACTCACTTGGAGCTCTAAACTGTCACTTGATCTTTCTTTGGGTCATTTCGTTTGCCCGGAAGGACTAACATATCTGTGAAACCCTCTTCTTTTATAGTTTGAGCATCGTCTTCGTTTAGCAGGATAACATTATACATTTGAAAATACAAATATCCGGGAAGAGCAGAGAGCAAATCTCCGCGATGTTGGGCATTCTCCTATCATAAAGGAAGCGTGTTGGTGGGACCTGTGGCATCTAACGCATCATTTAACCCTATATGCGTGGGCACCTACCACAATAATGTATAGGATGAGTTTGTTCCGTTCCCGTTTTTAATTTGATGTAAAACTCAAATCACTGCACACTCTCTACTACACACTCTCTACTACACACTCTCTACTACAGTCACTACTCTCTACTACACACTCCCTACTACAGTCACTACTCTCTACTACACATTCTGCTACACACTCTCTACTACAGTCACTACTCTCTGCTACGCACTCTACTCTCTACTACACTCTACTACACACTCTCTACTACACACTCTACTACACACTCTCTACTACAGTCACTACTCTCTGCTACGCACTCTACTCTCTACTACACACTCTACTACACACTCTCTACTACACACTCTACTACACACTCTCTACTACAGTCGCTACTCTCTACTACACACTGTACTACACACTCTACTACAGTCACTACTCTCTACTACACACTACTACCCACTCTCTACTACAGTCACTACTCTCTACTACACACTCACTACACACTCACTACTACAGCCACTACTCTCTTCGACACACTCTATACTAGACACTCTCTACTACACACTATCTACTACAGTCACAACTCTCTACTACACACTGTACTACACACTCTACTACAGTCACTACTCTCTACTACACACTACTACACACTCTCTACTACAGTCACTACTCTCTACTACACACTCTACTACACACTCACTACACACTCACTACTACAGCCACTACTCTCTTCGACACACTCTATACTAGACACTCTCTACTACACACTATCTACTACAGTCACTACTTACTACACTCTCTACTACACACTCTACTACACACTCTACTACACACTCTACTACACACTCTACTACACACTCTACTACACACTCTACTACACACTCTACATTACACACTCTACATTACACACTCTACATTACACACTCTACATTACATACTCTACATTACACACTCTCTACTACACACTCTCTACTACACACTCTACACTACACACTCTACTACACTCTACTACACACTCTGCTACACACACGCTCTACTACACACTCTACTACACACCCTCTACTACTCTCTACTACTCTACTACACATTCTCTACTACTCTACTACACACTCACTACTTTCTACTACACTCTACTACAGACTCTCCACTCTCTACTCCACACTCTCTACTCCACACTCTCTACTTCAATCTCTCTACCTCAATCTCTCTAATTCAATCTCTCTACCTCAATCTCTCTACTTCAATCTCTCTACTTCAATCTCTCTACTTCAATCTCTCTACTTCACATTCTGTATTACACACTCTCTACTACACACTCACTACTCTCTACTACACACTCTCTACTACACACTCTACTACACTCCCTACTACACATTCTCCTACACACTCTACTACACACTCTACTACACACTCACCACTCTACTACACACTCACCACTCTACTACACACTCACTAGTCTCTACTGCTCACTCTCTACTACACACTCTCTACTACACACTCTCTACTACACACTCTCTACTACACACTCTCTACTACACACTCTCTACTACACACTCACTACTCTCTACTACACACTCACTACTCTCTACTACACACTCTACTACTCACTTACTACTCTCTACTCACTCTCTACTACTCACTACTACTCTCTCTACTACTCACTATTACTCTCTACTACTCTCTCTACTACTCACTCTCTACTACTCACTCTCTACTGCTCATGACAATGCCATTTATTTATCTGTTTCCAAAACCAACACATAAATAAAACATTTGTCATTTACAATGCCAAAAGCGCTAACTTTTGCAAAGGCGAGACCGTTGCATTGTAAATGCTTGTTCATCCTGTGTTGTATTAATTGCAATTGCAAAACACTATCTAGTTTGAAATCTTCGGGCTCCAGAAGAGCACCACAGGCCGCCTTAACTGAAGCTGTGCCAGATAGTAGTCCGTTTTCTATTTCTCGGCATCCTGGCTACTCCATCGTAGGACGAATAGAGCGTCATATTGTGTATTGGCATTATACTTGCCTGTGGAAGCAGCATTTAATGTTTTTGGTGTATCGAAATAATATTTACTTTCTTTGTGTAAACACGTTCTCTAAATTTTAGAGTAGCTAATGCAAAACACATTATATAAAAAAATGTGAATATTCTTTTTAAGACAGTGTAGTGATTTGATTAGAAAAGATTATTTTCGAAAACGGTGCACAATGTCTGTTAGATGGATGAAACTAACGTGCTCTTATTAAGAAACTGCATCGTTCCAAGATGTCCGCGTCCTTTGCCTGATCTGTGCACTGAAGCCTTATGTTTATTGTTAATAGTTGTATTTGTCACAGCGGTTAGATGTACATTGCGATATAGTTGTGAAATTGTGAAGAGCAACCTCGCCCACGTAACTCGAGCTGGATGGTGACAGGTACCACGTGCGGCTGGCTCGAAGGGTGGAGCTTGGGGAACAAAAAGGCTCGTTGATAATGTACATCAGTACTCCTAACTGCCATTCTGAATGGCGAGGACAGGCAGTGTTGGACGGTGTTTCAGTGTGAGGGAGTGCGGCGCTCTGATTTATACAAACCTTTTCGTGAGAAACACATCGCATCCTGATATGTCGCTGCATGCTGGGTTTTGTAGTCTTGTTTAATACATTATAAAACAATGGCTGTAAGTTCCATAATTCAAAGGAAGTAACTTAACGGAAAGATGATCTCCTCAGGCATGGAACTGGGAAACTTGAGAGCTCTGGAAGTATTGACAGGAATATAACTGCCTACTTGTCCCTTCTTTGTGTGTTTATAAACACCAAGTGGCCATATTCACCATATTAATTCACCACTAATCCTTTGTAGGCTTCTTGAATAGCGTGCGTCAACAAGCGCTATATAAATACAAACCTTTGTCCTCCGCTATCCTGCTATCATTCCAAATCCAAATAACTGACTTACCTATCCACCACTTAAAATGTACATGCATGTTTCGCTATACTAATTTCAGCACTAATACTCTATGGGTCCCGGAGTAGCTCTTCGACGCCTCGTCAGGGGTAGTAAGCGTCTGGTGTTAAACTAGACTTCACGCAAGAATGATCAAGTTTCCTTTATATCTTTGCTTTCTAGGATTTGTAGTTCTGCCTTGTAATGGGGCCAGCGAAACTGCAACTGTCAAATTGCAAAGAATAATCCCATGACTACATAAATTATGCATTCAGAGCTGGCGTGACACAATTTGCTAACTCCACACTTTTAGTCTGTCTTTTTAGCAAACAGCACTGCATGTAGATTGTGAAACTTGTAGTTTGTCTCTATTTCTAAGTAAGGACCTATAGTTAGCAATATGCTGAAAGTTGTTAGTTTAAAAAGAAGCTGATCGAAAAGGGTCGCTCGTGATATAGGACACATAACTTGAGGGCCACGTGACGGCTGTGCAGCATATCTCTTTTTGAATTAAGGGGCAGCTGTTCTAGCTGGGAGATTGCATCTTTTATGAGGAAGATGTCAGCAAAATGCTTTTCTGCATGCTTAGTGTCAAGTCTTGACAGTAGGTATGCTGGAGAGAATTAAGAGAAGGAGAAATAGAGTTTTTATGTCTGTGTATTTTCTTTCTGCATGTCTGTTGTGAAGGCAGGAATTTACTGCTAATTTATTTTAAGAGTTTATGTCAAGAAAATTGCTTGCCCGGAGCTATGACTGATTTTCCTGACACTGGGGCCAATGAGCGTGCAGTAACCATTGCTGTCCCTCCTAGCTTCACAGCTGTGCCTCCTTTGTCTCGCTGTTCCCTGGCCTCCTTATATGCTGCTCATGCTAAGAACTCTGCACAAGGAGGTAGCTCTCTGAATACTGAGTTCCACGGGAGAGGGGTCAATGCCATGCCTTGTGGCCTTTCATGATCATGCACCTCAAGATAAGAACAGGACACCATAGCTGAAATAAGCATCGGACGGTGTTTGTGTGTTTGTTTAGCTGACTGTCTGCATGAAGGTGTGACAGGATGGATGTCCATCATACTCATATACTTATGGGGACTGATGCAAGACTGTACTCATGGTATTGAGGTTCTTTTAACTTCAAATTAGTGGCAATTTTGGGTTTTTTCTTCCTTCTGTTCCAACCTTTTGTCGGACTATTCAGATGGCACAACAAAATTTCACTATAAGTCCAACACGTGTTTTGGCCAGCTGGAGCAGAACCGTCTACACCCTGGGTTGAGTGGAATGATTATTTCAGGAATTATATTGAAGCTATTGCGATGATATAGATATGGCAGCTGAACAGAAGAAGGTAACTCTGCTTCATTCTTTAGGCGCACTTGGATTAAAGACTTTTAATCGCATGCCAAAAGCAGACATTGTTGGGGACACAAATGTGTTTGATGCTGTAATTAAGGATCTGGATAAGTATTTTGCACCTAAGGTTTCCATACGAATAATAAGGTATAATATTTTCCAGTGGAAACAAAGGAAAATGAACCAGTGGATGATTTTGTAGCTGATATAAAAACAGTTAAGACTGCAATGTAAATCTTAAGTTTCACAGGAGGATCTAATACGAGATCAACTAGTGATGCATGCTTGTAACCTGGCTATACAGGAGCTATTGGGGGGGTCAACGGAGATTCACCTTTTGATGTTTTTAGTTATTGTAAGGAAATCAGAAATGTCTGGAAGATGCACCAGTGCGTTAAAACAAGGAGAGAACGAGCATGACACAGTGAACCAGTTATCTGTCCACGGAAAGGGCAAATATTTTGGGAAGCAATTTATAGGCAAAACAGTAGGCAAAGAGGAGTATACATGTTTATTCTGTTGCAAAGAGCATTAGCCATACAATAAATTTTGTCCTGCTATAAAACAATAACCAACCGTGGTGTTATTGGTCATTTCGTAAAAGTTTGTAGGAAAAAGAAAAAGAACATCAAATGTGTAGTTAAGGATTACAGGAGTTTGGAGGAAGAGGATCAAGATACAGATACGTAGCCCTCTATAAGGTGGTAAAAAATAAACCAGTATACATCATATCCAATGGTGGGGTTATGAACAAAATATATGCAGATTCAGGCTCACCTTATACAATTGTAAGTGAGGAGGTTTGGAAAAATACATTTATCAAGAAGATTGGTACATGATTGCTTGAGACTATTATACAACGTGAGGGCTCCAGTGGAGAGAAAATTGACATGCTAGGTTCCCAATGATTAACTTTCAATTTCTAAAAAAAAAATAGAACTGCTAGAGGGAAGCTTTACGTAGCGGAGATAGATCCATTCGTGTAAGGATGGATTGATCAAGGAAGTTTTCACATTTTTCTAGAGCCTAACAGCGAGGACAAAGTACTAGTAATGGATGAAAAAGCTACCATAGGGGCAGCTATGCTAGATTTATTTATTTATTTATTTATTCAGAGTTTTATATAGCGCGAACAAGATCTTTACAGATATCAGAGCGCTTCACAGAAACAGGGGGTGACGATAGCATGAGGGTGACGCGACATAATATTGGGTGCAATATTATGTCTATATATATGTCTATGTATATATATACATTTTAAAAAGTGTTCAGTAGACTTTGGGGTCTTGTCGGCGCCAACCTGGGCGAACATGCATCAATTGGCACTGTTCCTTCTGGGGACTTAAAGTGATCCACCAAAAAAGCGAACCAGCTAGCTTCTCGGCCTGGCATTTTGAATCCTAACCAAATCATTTTTAAAAACGGCTTCAGTGAAACAAGAAAGAAAACATCGATTACGTTCTCCACAATGCAACTATGAGATAAAGCATTTAATGTTTGATGATTCAATGTCCTTTTCAGTTGTAAGATTAGACCTCGTGCTCCACAATATAAACAATCCATAGGATGCAGACTGACACATGAGGTATGAGCAAAAGATAAGAATGTGGGTTGAGCCAAAGCCCACTCTAAGTATATATTCAAAGTATTGGAGTACTGGTACCGGTGGGATCGCAGATACACCGTAAGAGCATTGATGAAACCAGTGTATAAGGCTTGTGTATGAGCACATGATTGTTCTTAAAAAGGATTCTGTTACTAAGGTCCACAAGCTTAGAAATAGAAATGTACCAATAACGGTAAGGGAGGAAGTCTGCAGGAAATTGGACAAATTGGTATCTATCTGTGTTATAGACCCCTAGAATACTCTGAATGGATATCTCCCTTGGTGGTGGCACACCAAAGCAATGGTAGAGCAGGTTGTTTGTGGACCTAAGCTACTTCAATGAGAACATTATGGTAGACCGTTTTCCCCTTCCCAAGATAAAATGGTGGTGTGCCTCAAAGATGCTAAGTGGTTCTCAACAATTGACTTGTCATCAGCATATCACCATATTTTATTAGCCACTTCATCTTCATTTGACACATTCAATCCAGCAGTAGGATGTTTCCAGTTCAAAAGGATGCCTTATGAATTGGCATCTTCTGCCGCTTTGTTCCACAGGTTAATGCACAAGCTGTTCTGCAAGGAGCGTGGAGTTAAATTCTTCAATGACGGCATCCTGTTTTTTGGGGAAATATGTGTATTCATGATGAAAAGTTACAAAAAGTATTAAGTTATCTTAGATGGTAGCACACTCTAAATGTAAATTTGCAGAAAGGTCAGTGACTTATCTGGGCTTGGTAATTGGGGAAGGTGGAGTCAAGCGCAAACAGTCTCTGGTTGACACTATTAAGAAATTTCAGGCACCAAGCAGAAAGGAAGAGGTCAGATCCTTTTTGGGCATGGCAGAGTACTGTGCAAAATCCATACCTAGGTTTGCAGAGTGTACCTACAATATCACACTGAAGAATAAAACAAAATTTGAGCGGACACTAAACTGTGAGAAGGATTTTAGGAAAGTTAAATCATGTATTTCCAATGTAGTTAGTTTAAGCAGTTTCGATCTAGAAGGAAATGACATCATTAAGGCTTATGCCAGCAATAAGGCCATGGGGCTGTGATAACACAGAAAAATAAGGAAGGCATAGAAATTGTGATCTCTTTGCTTCCAGGGCTTTGTCCCCAGCTGAGGAAAAATATCGTCTACTTTAACGGGAAGTCTTGGCATGTGCATGGTATTTGGACCATTTGAGGGTGTCTATATTGGGTAAACCACTAATCATACAATGTGACCACAAGCCAATAGTGAGATTGCTAACAACAGAGGGAAGTGTAAATGCTTATCGAGACTTGCCAGACTCTCCATGAGAATGCAAGACTATGTTTTTATATGGTTGTCTATGTACCAGAGAAGTACAATATAGTGGCAGATTACTTTTTTCGGTTGCCTGCTCATTTAGAAGAATTTGTGAGTGATACATTGGATGACTTTTAGGTAGCACTAGTTCATGATTGTGGCATGCCAGCAATAAAGAAAGGACATTGGCATGCAGAATGCCAGAAGGAATCTGTTTTGTTAGAAGTGGCTACGTTTATTCAGAAGGGTTGGCAAAGGAAGGATTAGTTTAGCAGAGAGTCAAGACCATTTTGGGAAGTCAAGTTTAACTTTCCAGGGATAATGATGTGTTTTTATGAGGGGACATAATTGTTCCTCCTGAGGGTATGAGGAAAGATATAATGCATCAGTGACATGAAGGTCACTTTGGGGCGGTCAGGACAAATACCGTTATTAAGACACTTTTCTGGTGACCCGCTATGGATTCTGCTGTGGAAAGATTTGTCAAGGAATGTCCCAAGTGTGCCTATAATGACAATTCAATATACACTCTTAAGACCCTCTATGAGTGTTTGTGATATACCCAAACAGCCCTGGGAGTATGCAGCAATAGATTTTGTTGGACCAGTGGGGAAGTGCATCAATGTATTGATAGAGCTGTTTACTAGATGGCCTTTTGTAGAATTTGTTGACAGAGCAGACACAGAGCCCGTAATCAAATTTTTAGATGCAATATTTGAATCGGAGTCCATTCCATCCACTACACTCAGTAACAATGGGGTGCAATTTGTGTTCAAAACTGCTAAGGAGTACTCTGAAAGGATTGAAATGAAACAAAACAGAACTACATCCCTATTTTGTCCCAGTGGAAACGGTATGGTTGAGAGATTCAAAATGTGATTGGGAGTTACAAGTGATGATGGCTATGTGGGTGTACCGGGTCACTACTAATGAAGTTACTGGATTTTCTCTATTTATTTTGATAAGGGGAATGAATCTCAGGAAAAATTTCAACCATAGATGGTTGAGCAGTGCAGTTGTGGAAAATTGGTCACCTGAGCAAGTACAGAGGAGATTGGTTAAAGAGCACATGGGAAGAAAATCCTCCTATAATTGTGGTGGTAAACTAGGAAACAAATTTTAATGGATGGATGATGTTTTAGATGCTGAACTTCCCCATGATTCAGGTAAAAGTGTAAATTTAGATGAAATTGCCAAAGATGTAGTGGTAACTGAGAATTTGACGTAGAACACAATGCATATTTTCTGGGCATAAGGCCGCAATTATTGCCTGTCTGCAGGACCGGATTCCCAACCTATTCCACTCCACTTTCAGTTTGCGTCTACCCTGTGCCATGAGGGCTTGGCAAAGACAAACCACATGCTCCAGAGTTTCAGCCGTCCTGCCGCACCCTCTGCACCATATTTTATCTGACGTGCAACGCCAGCCTGGCAGATCTTTTAAAAATTGCCAGTCACCAAGTCTGATGGCCATAAAACGTAAGTTTTAGGTGCGAGGAGTAGGTGCAGGACAGATAGGTTGCGTGAGCTAATCGCCCGTACGAGTTCATAATGGCCCATGCGTGTCTACTACGTTTGGCAAGATGGTTTTTATCCATAATGAGGGAACTTATTCGGACGCTTTTCTTAATGTTGGATTTAAATAATGTCGTACTGGGGTTGAGATCCCATAGGTCACCTGCGGAGAGTTCTTGAATGAACTCCTTGAAAAGGCGACCATATGTGTCCCCTGGGCTTTTCTCGAAGATGTCTTGCCAGACTAGTGACTCCAATGAGCCTATGTCTGCTTGTCTGAGTTTATGGCAGAGATTTAGGAATGTGCCAATGCTGGAGACTTCATAGTTTAATAGGCAAATTTTCTAGCCTAATCTGTGCAGCAGAGGCATTTTTGGGCAAACAAAGGACTTTTTTAAATAAATTTTAGTCACGTGTTGGTTTAAATTCGTGTTCAGTTTACCCCTGAAAATCTCATTACCATATGACAGTGTCGGACCAATCTCTGCTCTCATGACCTCTAGTAGAGGGATTAAACTTGGGCCAGACAGTTTTTTGAGAGCTTGGAGAGGGTCACCTGTAAGGTCACAGCATTCGCAGATATCTCCTTACGTTGTTTCGCAAAGTTGCCCCTTGAGTCAAGATTGACCCCTAGGTATTTGTATACACTTCCTACTGCAATGGTCATGTTGTTATACAACCATCCTCCCCCGACTTTTCTTTTTTTTTCCCAAAGGTAACCATTTGGGTTTTCTTTAGGTTAACCTCTAACTGGTTTGCAGCGGTGTAATTGTGTAGTTTTACCAGGAGCCTTTGTAAGCCAACGCGTGTTAGACTGAAAAGCACTAAGTCATCAGCGTAAAGCAGGTTACTTATGGGAACACCACCCATCTTTGGAGGGTGACTATTAGTTTCATCTAAAGTTGTCGTCAAGTCAGCAATAAACAAATTAAAAACAAGTGGGGCCAGCACACAGCCCTGTTTGACACCCCTAGTAGTCATGATTTTCCGAGAGAGATGTGTGCCGGACCCCAACTTCACCTGAACCCATGTACCTGAATGTAACTGAACGATTGCCTCCAGAAGTTTTCGAGGGATTCCCCATCTCCTTAACTTTTCCCATAAAGCTGCCCTGGGGACCCTGTCAAAAGCGGCTTTAAAGTCAACGAAGCAGCAAAAAACAGCCCTAGATGTTAAACAAACTTTATCAACAATGATGGCTAATGTCAATAAGTTAGTCATGGTCCCGGATTTGGCAGTGAAGCCTGTTTGGTTCATTGGTATCAAATTGTTCTCATCTGCCCATGCTCTCAGCTCGTTCAGGAGAATGCTCGCATAATGTTTAGCCTCAATATCCAAGAGAGCTATCAGTCTGTAGTTGTTTGGTGATGAATGGAGACCTGATTTATAGATTGGATGGATTATTGCTCCAAGCCAAGAGTCCGGTACTATCGAGGTTCTAAGGGAGTAATTAAAAAGGTTGGTTAGAAGACCCGACCAGAGTGGTATATTAGATTTGAATAAGTTTGGAGGTAGTCCATAGGGGCCCGGTGCTCCGTCCGCTCTTGCTTTCAACAGGACTTTAGTGACCCTTTCTTGAGTTGTCTGAAGATCGTTGGTGCTGTAATCCAAGCTGCCAATAGACCTGCTCCCACTCTTGCTCGGACTTGTCGGCGCCAACCTGGGCGAACATGCATCAATTGGCACTGTTCCTTCTGGGGACTTAAAGTGATCCACCAAAAAAGCGAACCAGCTAGCTTCTTGGCCTGGCATTTTGAATCCTAACCAAATCATTTTTAAAAACGGCTTCAGTGAAACAAGAAAGAAAACATCGATTACGTTCTCCACAATGCAACTATGAGATAAAGCATTTAATGTTTGATGATTCAATGTCCTTTTCAGTTGTAAGATTAGACCTCGTGCTCCACAATATAAACAATCCATAGGATACAGACTGACACATGAGGTATGAGCAAAAGATAAGAATGTGGGTTGAGCCAAAGCTCACTCTAAGTATATATTCAAAGTATTGGAGTACTGGTACCGGTGGGATCGCAGATACACCGTAAGAGCATTGATGAAACCAGTGTATAAGGCTTGTGTATGGCGCACAACATACAGCCACTCACTCACTCATTCATACATACAGACACAGACGTCACACAGTCACTAGTCACATACAATGCTCATACAGCCATGTATGCACAATGTAACAGACAGATAGGAAAATGGAGAACTGATGGACGGTGTCAGATGGATAGATCCTAAATGGATGCTGGAGAGATGTACGCTTATTATTTAGCCCCAAGGCAGGAAAATTACATTTGAGGTAGAGAAATAAGTGTAGCTTCAATACCCATTCAGTCCTTGGCCTCTGTTGCAATCACTCCTACAGGGTAATAGAATATTTCAGTCTCTGTGCCTATTCCATTATTTGCAGTCTTTGGAAAAATCACCTGTGGGTATCTGCAGTGCACTCGGCATGCTAATTTCATCCATAATACATACCTATATTTATTAAGCACTAAAACGTGTCAAGTTTATGTTTGCCAAATTGATCCATGTATGCCAAGCACATTAATTCAATCCTCGGCTTTCGATGCACAATTTATTGTTGTCATATATATTAATTCAGTTAGTTCACTTGAAGCAAGATATAAACTGCCAGATGTAATTACTTGTTGGGATGTGTTAACTGAACGTACAAGAATAGGAATGTGGTTTATGTAGAGTAATCTGACGACATTTGCGACACTATGCTCTGAATTTAGTAATTTTATCAGATTTAATATCCCAAGAAATATTCCTTTTATTTTTATGATGACAACCCTTTGACTTATTTTGCCTTTTCTCCTTTAGAAGAAATTGTTTTGTTCTTGACCACGTAGTGTGTGTGTTATGGCCCGGGGATTCCAAATGAAAGTGATTGTTGTTGATGATCAATCGATACATAGCAAAGTGGTGAAGGTCTCACAAATCAAAAGAAAGGGGGGCACAATACTAAGGTCCGCATTTGAGAAAGACCCTTCCGCATTGAGTGGACTTTGTTCTAGTCAAATCCCTATGAATTACACAGATGGTTTTAGACTAAGAACGAAGCAGTGCCACCAAATACTAGGAAAGGTAGAGCACATTTTTATCTACCTCCTGTGAAAATCTCTGTGAGGAATGGTGCCAAATGAATTCATTGACTGTACTTTTTGAGCATGATGTCAAATGAATTGACCACTGGGGAAGGGATAGTATTTCGGACCTGAGGAAGGTGGTTGATATTTCTAGTTACCACAGACACGTGCCGGCAATTGATTGAACAAAAGTAAATGCACACCAACTATTTTTTTTGAGTTAACTTTACTTAAATCTCTTGAGAGTTAAGTTAACTCAAAAATAGATGGTGTGCACAATAACCATTTACTTTTTTTGCATCAGGTTTTGTCTATTTTATCATAGCACCCTCAAACAAAAAATGTCATTTGAATCAATTTTAACTATCACGGACAACGGAGCCAACATAAAAGCATACACACCTGAACAAGCATCGGAAATATATGCTTTAATTCACGAAACAGTAACTTTCAATGCACAAGGAGGCCCCATTAACAAACAGTCAACTACAGAAAACCCCTCCGAATTCAGAAACATCAGAGTCAACATCAGCGTCCACTCATTCAACTTTTTTATCCACGGGACACGATTCCAGCCAACCACCAAATATTTCCACCACAAAACAAACAACCGCAAAAGGAAAACACAGAGAGGAAAAAGAAAAATCCAGGAAAATTATAAGGCGTCAGGACAAAGTCTAGTGATAAACATTTGCTCTGTGACATTATCAGAACAACAATTGACTGTTGAACAAAGGTACATCGTTTGTCTCCAAACGTTTTAGAGAATGAAGGAGCTCTATTTCGTTTCATGAGAGCATTAAGATGAAGGCACTTTTTCAATAATGTTGTACCTTTCAAGAAAATCACGGATGATATTGAAATGTACTAAAATCCTTGACAACTAATGATAAATTAATATTCCAATCAGCAGACAATGGTGGAACTTTGGTGGTCATTGACGCAAAACTTTATTCATCTAAAGTAGACAAACACATGAATGATTACGCAACATTCATGAGATTAGTCAAAGGTCTCACAGTTGCATTGCCAAAAGTTCTGTTAACCATAATACAAGAGGCTGAAGATTCGGAAAGGATCAGTTGTTCAACTAAATAATGTCTAACCACGCCAAATCCCACTAGACCAATGTTATATATGCTTATTATAGTTCAAGTGTATCACATTAGTAACAGCGTAATTTCATACGTTATTGGAATGATCTGGTGTTTCAGACACTTTTTCATGATACGCGGGGGCACCATAAGATTCATCTGGACACCTTGGATGTTAGGCATTTGGTTATTGTTGTTGATATGGATGATGCTCTGGATGGAGTAACAGGTGGTTTATCCACTCTCCTAGACACTTTAGTTTGAGTACACTTTTGGAGTAAGGTTGCGTGGTATTTTTTTAGCAACACCCTACAAATTAAAATCATGCATTAGGTATTAAACTACATGAAAGAATATTCTTGCTCACCCACGCACACAAGGCCCTCCACGGCACTGGACCAGCATACCTGAACAGCCGACTCAAATTCCACGCACCCCAAAGGACCCTACGATCAGCCCAGCTTTCCTACGCTGTGGTCCCCCGCACCAGAAAGACTAGATCGGGAGGCCGCTCCTTCTCCTTCCTCGCGGCCAAAGCATGGAACGCCCTTCCGATCCACCTCAGACAGACAACATCGCTCCCCATCTTCGCAAGAAACCTCAAAACCTGGCTCTTCGACAGACCCCCTCCTTGATGGAATGGAACCTGCACCCCCCCAACTCCCCCCCACCCCTAGCGCCTTGAGACCCTTACGGGTGAGTAGTCGCGCTTTAACAAACTCCTGATTGATTGATTGATTGATTGCTCTGGTGGGCCTACATTGGATGCCCCTGTCTATAGGCTGTCACCCTCCCTGGAGTCTTTGATGCT
Organism: Lissotriton helveticus; assembly: GCF_964261635.1. Lineage (NCBI taxonomy): Eukaryota > Metazoa > Chordata > Amphibia > Caudata > Salamandridae > Lissotriton > Lissotriton helveticus. The sequence goes on along the minus strand of NW_027611893.1, from coordinate 96,601 downwards.
CCTTGACGGGGACGTTTTATATGCAATTATTAGCATCCTAGTTCAATGGATACTAATTTTAACAACGTCTGGACGATGAAAGGCTGACTGAACTTTACAAGACTCGAATTTGCGACCAAGTGATCACAGGCAGGTCTCAGAGGCTGGATATGTGTGTGTGCTATTTATAAAGATAGTAGCGTTGATAAAAAATGTCGATCTTAAATAAAACCATGTCCGTGTTCTCTCCTCGATAACGTGCGGCGAATATTGATAGCACATTAATTAAAGTCAATCGCTTGTCCAACAACGTCATCCTTTTGACACTCCTTAATCTCAGGAATGTTGTTTTGGCAACAAGACAAGAAACCGAACACATTTGTGTTCCAAATACCTCAGGGTGAGTGGCTATTAGAAATTGCCTCTATCTGTTTTTTTGTTTTTTGCATTAGAGAGAGGGCTTTTACAGACGTGAATAAACAGGTACACAATCTTTTAAAGCTGCTATGTCGGTCTCTGAAATAGTTATACACTGCAGGCACACACCGTAAACTGAGCTATTTAACACCGTTCTCACTTCCTTTTATCGACTGCTTGAATGGGAGTGATCGTGATGTATAGTTTACATTTTGTTTTTTGTGGTCGGAGTCAATTCGACCAGTTTCTCACAGTGCAATTGGAAAGATGATATTACATCACAGTACACATGATTTATCTTCAAATATCAATGCTTAATCAAATACTTCCCCCATTCGAGCTCTCCCCACCCTGCCCACCCCACCTCAGTGGTGCCCAGCTAGCAACCAGCGACTAACTGCCACTTGGCACGACAGTCAATCAGTGACACTTATATAGCGCGCTAACTACCCGTAGGGTCTCAAGAGTGCAGAGAGAAGCTGCGGCCTTGTCTGAGTGACGGAGCCATCTTGCCTCTTGACGTCCATGCGTTTGAGCCTTTCAGGAGAGACCCCATTACCATGCAAAAGGAACCGCCTGTGGGGCGCAGGAGGGGGTGGGTTTCGATTATTTGCACAAGCCAGCTGTGTTCCGGAGTCACCATTCCCCTCGCCTCCCACTCCATTGTCCCACTTAATTGAAAAACAGAATGGAATCAACAATCCATTTACCATATAGAGCAGGCGCTGTGCTTAATTTGAGCCGATGGTGGCCACCCGCACTCATTTTTTGAGGGGACCGGATTTATTCTTTCTCAGCAGACGTTTTCCCAGGAGAAAGTAAGGGGAAAGACGGTTGGAGAAAGACTGATAACCCTCAGAAAGAGAGAGACAGCAGCGACCTGCAGGAGTGAGAGAAAAGGGAAGGTACGGCTTTGGTACTCGGCGCGCTGACATTTAACTGCAACGGGCTGCGGGCTTCTAAGCAGAGCTTTCGGCGCCGGCACTCATCCTTTCACAAATTAAGCACTGGCTGAAACTATGCTTCCCAGCCAGTGAATGGTTTGTTTCTGTATATGTTTTCACATTCTCACAGCGAGTGAATCAATATTGTTCTTGTAACAATATAAATCCTATTATCACATTACTCCCGATAAAATGAAGCGCAGCGATGCCAGGAAACCAGCTTCAATGCGCCAAGCGATACGGAACAATAACACGGAAAACAGTGGAGAAAAATAAAAAGATGAAACCTTACAACAAATGCCAGAGCACATATTTTGCATACAAAGCAGATGTTGTGTACACAGATGTATTTGAAGAGAACTCGTAAACAAGGGTCTTAGTGTGAGGGAACTTCAAAACTACCCACACCGGCTTCGATCACCCCTCGTGCTGTAGTATTAAAGCAATACTCACCTTCTTTCCCGTCAGTGCAGGACTGTATTAAATATTTATTTATTTGTATACAGATCCATCACCAGTGGGTGGTCATTTTATGCATATTTTGTGCAATGCGGTCTCAACTAGTAATACATTATTACGTCTGCTTGGTGTGAAAAACGATTAATACGATGTTGTTACTAGTTTTGTTAAATGAATTTACTAGCTGCATTTAGGTTCCCAGTGGTAGTGACACAAAACACTGGTGATCGGAAGCCATATTCACCAAGATTCCAGTGGTTGCCCATTGCATGCCAATGTAAGGCTGGTATTTATGTCTCTGTAGTTAACGAGGCTGCATTGCGGAAAATCAAACATACAAAAAGTAATAGGAGTGCTTGCAAATAGTCTTACCACCGGCAATCACCCAGGAAAGCATTCCAACCCATCTTTTTTTGCCCACCATGCCACCTCAGTTTGGACCCAGCCATATGCAAATCAATGTCGGTCCTCTTCCAGTAGGAACTATCCAGCCTGAACTGCCTGGCCAGGCCCTCCTTGAACCCGAACACAAGAAACCCAAGACCAGTGGCGGCTGACTTGTACTGAGAGTAGTGGGGCACAAAAAAAGTAAGTAGACTTTCCTTCCTAATTTGCTGCGCGACGTCCTCCCCCCTTTGGGTGGCTTATGGAAGCTCCAGGCGCAGCAAACTGCACTACCAATCCTGGCTTTCCTCTCACAGCATGAGAGCAGTACCAGGATTGGATAGGACCAGGATTGGATAGAGCAGGCTCTCTCAGCGCTCCCAAGAGCACTGTAGGCCTGCGCGTTCTCTAACCCAGCTGTCTAAGACAGGTAGGTTAGAGAACTTTAAAATGCACATGTCTGGCTGGCCGACCCAAGATGTCCGGCCACAGAGACATGCATATTTTAAAGAGCACAGCTCTCTGCATTAGCTCCACTCCGTGCTGGCACTTAGCATAGAACTTTGCGGGAGCACCAGTTTCCCGCAAGCACCTCGTCTTGCTGGAATCTAAATGCAGACCACCCCTACTCGAAATAGCTATAAACCCATCTTGCATTCCATATTAAACTTAAAATAAAAGCATTTCCAGTCAATAAGGTGGTGCACATGTATTTGCATAAAATGAGAGCTGCTGAATCAATCCTCTGCAAACTGAATATTGCCTATGAAACAACTTAACTACATTATCTGGTGCTGGCCAGCTTTGTGAACAGTCTTTGCTTTTTTATTATTCAATGTTATCTAGATTGTAGCTGTGTTATTGAGCACATTTCGGTATCCTCACTCACAGTTTGCAGTTCATACGTCAGTCTTAAGGCAGGTTGAGCCGACCTCTCCATTATGTCCCAAGAACAGTTGACTTTGTGATTTTCACTGACACAACTGGGCGGGTCCTCGTGCGACTGAATGAAGGCGCCTTAGTGAGAAGCACTCTTTGCCAAGAGCAGTAGCTTCCAAAAACACAGCTTTTGGAGCGAGTACTGTAAATCTGTGATTAAAAGAAAACACATGACACAAAATAATAATTCTTGGCTTATATTGGAGATTAGTTACTATACATTTGAATATGATCATTCTTCTAACTAGCAATCCTGCTTGTTAGACTGGGATTTTCTGTATTCATCTGTTACAAAATGAGTTTTGGGTTAACACTTTTGTACTGTTATCATTTTGTAGACTTTTTAGGGCTCGCTGCCGGTAGCAGCGCGAAGCGCTGCCGCAGCGAGTATTACAGTCACCGTGCTCACAGCCAAGGGAGTACAGAGCTGTGCACGAGCGGCTATTGGCCTGTGCCCGAGCCGATTGTGCTCTGTGAACGTGCACGTCTCCGGAAGACGTGCTGCGCCCGAGCTGGCTCCAGCTTGGTTTTTTTGGATCCATTTTGCGGCCGACGCAACTAAACGCTGACGTCTTGTTAATCGTTCTCATTGCCCCAACCTGCCACTTAACATCCCCGTGCAGTCCCCTACCCCCACCACCACCTCGTAATGTAGAGCACTGGGATTTATTAAGACAGTCGCACTGCAGGCCCAATACGTTCTCACCGCCTTCTCTGCATCGGAGAGGACGTGGCACCAGCTAAAGAAACAATAGCATAAACTGGAACGGATTTGGTGGTAGATTTCCACATTGCCTTGTGTGCACCGATCGTAAACATGCAGTAAAAATGCTGCGGTTCATTTTCAGGTCTGTAGCCCTTAAATCTTCTTTAGAGAAATTATCCTGCGCCCCACCCTCCATCACTGCTCGTTATTTTTAATCCTTTGGCGTCACTTTTAATGAGCATTTTCCTGTCTCAGCTCAATGACCAATTCATCAACAGCGCGCTTTATCTTTCACAAACGCTTGCTCGGTAGCCCTCTCTTACCCCACTTCTCCTCTCTCCTTCCAGGCACCTTGTCCCTCCCTCATTGCCCCCCTCTCCTTTCAGGCTTCTCGTTCAACCCTCGCTGCTCCACTCTCTCTCCAGGTTTCTTGTCCTCTCATGCTGCTCTCTTCCTCCTCTAGGCCTCACGTCCCTTCTCTGCTCCTCTCTCTTCCTCCAGGCCTCTCGTCCCTCCCCCTCTCTCTGAAAGTCTCTCGTCCCTCCCTCGTTGCTCTCCTCTCGATCCAGGCTTCTTGTCGCTCACTCGTTGCTCCCTTCTCCCTCCAGGCTTCTCATCCTCCCCTGCTGCTCTCTTCTCACTCCAGGCCTCTTGTCCCCCCTCTGCAGCTCTCCACTCCCTCCAGGCCTCTCGTCCCTCCCGTCTCCCTCCAAGCCGCTGGTCCCTCTCTTGTTGCTCGTCTCTCCCTCCAGGCTTCTCATCCCTCTCTTGTTGCTCCCCTCTCCCTCCAGGCTTCTTGTCCTCCCATGCTGCTTGTCCTCCCATGCTACTCTCTTCTCCCTCCAGGCCTCTCGTCATTTCCTTCTCCCTCCAGGCTTCTCATCCCTCCCTTGTTGCTCCCCTCCCCCTCTGCTTAATTTGAGCCGGTGGTTGCCGCACCCAGGATAATGTGCAGCATGGATAAATACTAATAAGGTCCCAAAGGCGAGACTGATTGCATTGCAAATGCTTGTGTTTGGGCTGTTCCCATTGTTTGAGTTGCTGCTTTTAAGCTTCTCCCACTGTTGATTAATTGTGGTAGACTGTTGCCTTATTTGTTGTTTTTTAAGGAGGGGGGCTCTGCTGCACAACCATTCAACAACAACTGGTTCAAATATGTTCTCTCAATGTTTCAAGCTTTATTACAAATGTCACAAAAAGAGGTTAATATTTCACTTCTGGTCTTGGATTTTCGTCACAATAAAATACACTGAACATAATCTTCACAAAAGTTATTTACAAAAGTTTAGGGTATTGCCATTAAACATTACAATAACTTTTATTTAAGTATTAATTATAAAAAAAAATGCTATTGTTATTTGTAATATCAATACAGCTAAGTCACGTAAATGCAAAACATGTTGCATTACAAATGCTATAGGTGTCACATTTGCAAAAGTTATAGCTATTGGCATTGTAAATGACAAAGCTATTAATTTTGCTATTTTCAAAACCAACACATAAATACAAAATTTGTCATTTACAATACCAATAGCTCAAACTTTCCTAATGCGAGACCTATTGCATTGCAAATGCTTGTTTAAAAACAGCAAATGTTTTGACAATGACATTGGTGGATGCTATTGTGGGCGTGGTGTCGTTTTGACAAAGACACTGACTAGTGGATGCGATTGGGGTGTAGTTTGTTTTGACAAATACATTTATTGGTGTATGCTGTTGTGGGTACGGTGTTGTGGTCCCTGTGTTGTTTTGACAAAGATATGATGGCTGCTGTTGTGGCACAGTCATTTTTTGACAATGACATTGGTGGATGCTGTTGTGGGCGCAGTGTGATTTTGACAGTAACATTGATCGGTGGAGAATGCATGACGTTACAATGTATACATTTACAACGCAGTTTTTACACTGCAACATCTCTTACACCTCATACATTTACATCACATACCATTACAACAAATTTTTAAAACTACATTTACAACGCATTCTGTTACATCGCATTATACCTTTACAACGCATACCATTACAACGCAAACCATTACATTGCATTTAAGGTAAGTGTTGCATAGTGTAGGGGTAAAAATTACTATTCACCTCCAAGGGGTGCAACAGTTGGGTAAGTGTTGGATAGTGTAGGGGTACTATGCGTTGTAATGGTATGCGTTGTAATGACATGCGATGTAATGACATGCGATGTAATGCCTGCATAGTAGTGACATGCATTGTAGTGTCATGCGTTGTAGTGACCTGCAATGTAATGGCCTCATTGTAGTGACATGCGTTGTAAAGGATGTTGCGATGTAATGACTGCGTTGTAAATGTAGTGCGATGTGATGACTGTGTTGTAAAGGTTGTTTCCCATCGGTGGATGTTGTTGTGGGCGCAGGGCTGTTTTGACAATGATATTGGTGGATGCTGTTGTGGGTACGATTTCAGTTTGACAGCGACATTGGTGGTGCTTGCTGTTGGAGCCTACCTGATTGTAAGCTGCGCTGCTGCCTCATAATTCCATCTGATGTGTTCTGTAGCAGCCAGCGTTACTGTCAATTGCAGTTTGGGTCCCACCACAGGCGTTTATTTCATGTTTGAGGTCCTTTACACTGAGAGGCAACCAACTCAAGGTTTAAAGAAGTGGTAAAAATCTGACTACTTTAATAGTCATTTACATTACACCACGGCTTTGGATGATACATAGACTGATAGATGTTCTGGACAATAGACTGAATGACAAAGAAGGCAGGCCATTGTGACGATCACTAAAATGCAGGGTGACTAGAATATAGAGTTCCGTCTTGATAGTACCTTTCTAAGAAAAAGAACACATTGATTTCTAGATGTCATTATTATAATATTAATTATTTGTCTTTTAGCTAGAGCGTCATACTCCACTACTGCCTTCTCTAAGCGCTTTGTTTGACAGATGTTACTATTGCTCGATTTAATGGTACTTAGTTTACCTAATTTGGAAGGGTGGAGGGCTGAGATGGCCTCTCTGGGATTCGAACGTGTGTCCTGCAGATCACCACATTTGTCAGCATTGAGTGTTTAAGCCACTGACCCATCCTGTTAGCATGGCATCCTTTTAAATGTTGTAATTTATGCCGGCTAAAGTGGACCAATCCGGTGTGATCTGCATTTCTGTGAGTGTTAACTTCTACTAACTGTTGCCACTTTATTACAATATTCAGTGTCGTATCTCCTTCTTACATCAGACAATGTAGTATTTTGTAAGAGATTTCATTTATTTAAATGGACTGTCTCGTGGTCCATTTTTCTTGGGTCATGAAACTGGCCTACCTACCTTCCCTCCAAGGGGCTTTTCCTGGATTTCACGTTTACCCCCCCCCCCCCCCCCCCCCGGTTGGGGAAACAAAGCTTTTCAATGAACTTAATATTGTTGGAGTGGTGAAATGGTATCTTTTATTTGTTCAAGTAGTGATATTCTAATCTTTGATTCTAAAATGCTATTCTTTGTTCCAATTTTACAGTTTACAATGGGCGAGGTAGGCCAAGAATCGAAGGAGTCTTCCAATAAAGGGAGCAGAGGTGCCCTAAACGGTGAAAAAGCCAATCTGGGACAATGGGGAAGAGCCTGGTAAGTTGCCCCTTTGAGACAGAGGGGGCCGAGTTAGCATTGTCTTAGTTTATGTTTAAAAGCTGTATATCTCCTTTCTGTAACATGAAACAAACAATAATGCCAGAGTGACCCTGGGAAGGATGACACTGCAGTCTCAGCTAATGGAAGATCCCAGATAGAGTATACATTGGATGACATTCATGCTTGGGATGGAGGTTTTAATGTAAACATTTTGAAGCAGAAACACTCTTGGTGTAAAATGTTATTGACCACTTTTTAGAGCTAAACACGAAATTTGAAATATGAAAACACTAAGGCATAGATAAATCAAGGTAAAATCCGCTCGCAAAGGAGCAGATTCTCAGAATCTGCCCCTTTGCGACCGGTATTTTTGCATTTGGGATGCATCATCCCAAATGCAAAAATCGCAAATTAAGAAATCGCAAAATTGCGATTACTTGCATTAAGGAATCTCAAATTGAGATTCCTTAAATGCAATGCATTAAAGTTTTAAAAATAGCGATTTCGCTAATAGGGATCGCAAATTACCATGAAGTTAAACTTCATGGTAATTTGCAAAAACTTTGAAAAATGCACTAAAGTGCATTTTTCAAAGTTTCATGTTGCGCACACACATGCCCTAAGGGCATGTGTGTGCGCAACATATGTGCACAGATCAATTTCAGGGGTGCAACAGGGTGTCCTTTTGACACCCCTGCACCCTTGAAATCGCATTCTCAATTTGCGATTCCCTAATTGCGATTCGCAAATTGAGAATGTCTTCCCATTCATTGCTATGGGCCTCTAGGCCCATAGGAATGAATGGGGAGGTATTCCTTAATTGCGGCTCGCAATTTGCGAGTCGCAATTATGGAATTTTAAGAAATCGCTTTATTTTTAGTGATTTCTTCATGCATTGCATTTTGCTATTCCTTAATAGCGAATCGTTAGTTTTAGCTATTAAGGAATAGCAAAATGGGTTCTTGATGCATCTGGGGGAAAGCTTATTGCAGCTCAAATCATCATCTTCAACACTATCCGTGCTGCCGTCCGCCTGACTTCATTGCTTTGGCGTACATGGTGTGATAGCAAAAATGGTCCGCTACGTTGCATATACAGGCAAATATATGGATTTAAGAGACCAAATCAATGTATGTCTAATTGTATTGATGAAGATTTCAAATGCAGTGTGGAATTTAGTAAAATGTACTTGAACACTGCCGCAGCAAACTGTTAATGTCCTGCGAAGGATAGTTCTGAGTCGCAAGCCCGGCCGAAACGTCTGTATTTCAGGCACAAAATTCTTCATAGGCTGACAGGCACGGATGGCATATGCAAAATGTATTCGCTCGGCTCATTTTCATTTCTTTTACAAGGAAGTTGGGGAGAGTAGTTGGCCTAACTGCTAGGGCGCTTGACCTCGGACCTGGGGAACTGGGTTCGAGTCTCGGTAACGAAGCCAAAACCTCCTGTGATTCTGGGCAACTTAATCTCCCCGTGCCTAAAAAATGAAAGTGTGTCCTCATATAACGTAACTGGAAAATATGTAAAGCGCTCAGATACCTGATTCGGTTCGGGTCTGGTTCGCGCTATATAAAAAAAAAAAACTCTGCGAAGTTAGCAGATAAAAATGTCCCTTTTCATCTGCTCCCTGTGTCAAGGACATGGACTTTTGTCCAGGCCTTCAGTATATGTAACAATCTTACGAAATAAAGACTTTGTGGCTTAGAACTAGTGCCAGGACCAAAGTTCTCCTTTCTCTCCAGTGTGAGCACAGAGTTCCTCTACACAGATGTTTTTCACATAAGGCTCTATATACTCTGTTAACAGTTTCAGATTAAATCTTTGTGTTCCCTCATGGATTTGAAGCGCTGATAACAGCGCCTCTGCATGACGGCCACAGAGAACCTACCTGAATCCGCCTCCCCAAGTTCAGAAAAATATTTCAATTTAAAAACGAAAATACATACTTTGGATTCATCCAGCATAAAAATTCATACAGTGATGGCTGTGCCTCATCTCTGGAAATGCAGAACAGGCAAACTGCACCAGCATCAAAGTCCATATGATGCTGTACACCTACCAGTGACTATCCCCCAGATTCATCATTGTCCACTTTTGCGAGTCCTTAATAGCGATTATTAAGGAATCGCTATTAAAGACTCGCAAAACAGGATTCATGTAGAAATTGCAATATTATTTGCGATTTCTACAGCTTCCTTATTTGCGATTAGCAAATTGCTAATCGCAAATAAGGAAGGGCACCCCATTCATTCCTATGGGCTTAAAAGCACTTAGGAATGAATGGGGAGTCATTCCTTATTTGCCATTAGCAATTTGCTAATCGCAAATAAGGATGCGATTTCAAGGGTGCCAGGGGTGTCCAAAGGACACCCTGTAGCACCCCTGAAATGTAAATGTAGACTGATGTTGCGCACACACATGTCCAAAGGACATGTGTGTGTGTAACATACAACTTAGAAAAATGCACTAAAGTGCATTTTTCTAAGTTTTCGCTATTTACCACAAAATCAGACTTCGCGGTAAATAGCGGATAAAAATAGCGATTTCGCAATTCTAAAATGTTTCATGAATTGCATTTAAGGAATCTCAAATAGAGATTCCTTAAATGCAATTCCTCGCAATTTAGCGATTTCGCAATTTGCGATTTTTGCATTTGGGGTGATGAATCCTAAATGCAAAAATTGTGCTCGCAAAGAACCAAATTCTCAGAATCTGGCCCTTTGCGAGCCGATTTTCCGTTGATGAATCTGGCTGCATGTCTCTCTGTAGCATCTAGGTGGTAGTACGTCCGCTTTTTCATCAAGCGCGGTCAATAATTAGGTACTCCCACAGATGAGTGATGTATTGGGCTGCTTTACCCTCTACAAGCGAGTAAATATTCACAAGCGAAATAAAAACCACAAACAGACACACAAGACTCCGCCCAAGATGTTACCAGCACTGCTCTAGCAACAAAGTCCAGACTGTGAAATCTTCACTGGCATGCCGAAAGTAGGGACATTAGGATTGCTGCTGTCGGGTTTGATGAGAGGCATTCAGGCCAAAAGTACTCTTTTTGTCTTTGACACACATTAGTAGCCAAAGATCTCGTAAAAAAGAAACCATCGCCTAAAATGAAAAATATCTTTTTACATCTTTTACATGCTTAAAATACCACCATCAGGAATTTGAATTTGAGTTAAAAACCCATGCATTTTAAAAGACCCCTCTTTAAACATTAGAAAGACTTTTTCATTCACAGGTTGCTTTTACGTGGCGGTGTCCACGTTATTTCTAAATAGTTAGGTTACTTACTCACAAAGTGCTTGGTCTCTTCCTGCCCACATTGTCTCAGCAATAGTGTACACCTTCCACATGAAAGACACCGGAGGGCCTTCCTTCTGGCCACATCAGAGATAGCGGACATGGCCCGATTATGCCTCCAGGGAGTGAACTAATGGTGGCCCTAAGAGTAAAATCCAGAGACGATCCCACAACCAGCTCATACAAGTATCCAGAGCACCACCTCAAATAAAGCTATCCCCCAGTCTGAGCAGCCACCCAGCGAATGTCCAAACCCCAGCGGCTGAAAAGATAAAGGCACTTCAGAGACTCCATATTTAAGGTGCAAGTCACAAATTTGCATTGCGACCACATCCTGCTTGACCCCTCCTTCTCTCTCTTTATGGGTCTCTATGCTCTGTTCTGGAATGACAAGGCTCCTATAGATGACAGTCTTGTTCCTTTCTACTGCTGTAATGGCGGCCGTGGTGAGGAAGCCTCAACTTGCTACCTGAACTGGCCACTCGGATTATTGTTCCTTCATTAATGGAGAAACAACCTATGTCATGGTCAGAAGTCTAAAGACCTTTTGAGTTGTTACCAGGTCTGGCCTGCTTTCAGTCAACACGAATGAGCACAAATTCAGGAGCTAGTAAGATGTTCTCTGTTCTAAGGGGCTGTAGCAAGCTGGCTCTTTATATAGTGGACCAAAATGAGGTACACTGCATAAAGAGTTCAGGCAAACTCCAAAGTAAATACAGAGGCACAAATGACACCCCAAATTCTCTCTTTTGTCGTAGCGTGGGTGAGCAATTAGGCATAGACCCTAATCTGGGTTTTCTTGTCCAAGCACGTAAGGTTGCAGCAACATGTTATGGTCTGCTTAGACTCTTGAGGAAGGTCCTGGCTCTTCTTCCCTTTGAGGCCTGCTGGTCCAGGCTCTTGTTCTATCGCGTCTGGACTTTTCGAATGCAGTCTATTTGGGTGCACCACAGAGTACGATCAAAGTCCTACAAATCGTTCAGAACTGCGCAGCCCGACTTCTCATGGACATCCCTAGACGCAATACTGCCAAAGCGGAAAGCGACAGCTGCACTGGCTTCCAGTGCAGGAAAGGATTTGGTTCAAGGCCATGTGTATGGCCCACAGTTCTATTACTGATAACGGTCCTGCTCTGCTACGTCCTATGGTCCATCAGTACAAGAGCATTCGGCCTTTAAGATCGAACCACAAAAAACTGTTGACAGGCCCTAGGGTATAACGGACACGTATGGGTGGACGTCGTTTTTCATTTCATGCAGCGAAATTTTGGAATCAGCTCCCCGATGCTATCTGGCTCGAATCGAATCATCGCACCTTTAGGAAATTGTTGAAGACCTTCCTTTTCCCTTGAATGATGAACTGCGATGTTGGTCTGAATGCGTTGGGATGCCTCCGGGTAGCCATGCGCAATATAAATGTGTATTCAATTCAATTCAATTCAATATCAATGCTAAGCATTTATTCACACACTCAAAGGCAGTAAATGAGAACACACTAAATAAAGAAATCCAGCACCAATTTATAAAAAATAACACATACTTTTAGATAAATTTAGATACCAAGATCATCGGGTAAGTACTCTTCAAATTATGAATTTTTACAGTTTTCAAAAGTGGATTTTCTGGATTGGTAATGTTATACTATGAAGAAAAACATGTATTACAATCGGGAACTTACAAGAGTGTTTTTCTGGTCTTAGGTGAGTATGGGACGTTGTCCAAGGCCACACCAAAAGGCAACTCAAGAGGCTGTGGGGTGTCCGGGTGTCACGGCGTCGGGTGTCCCATTCACTTCAGTGGGAGAACGGTCTGGTCACAAAGGTTGCAAGCTGGGACTGGGGGACCCTGAGATCATCAGACACCCAGGGACACCCTTGGTCCACTACTCCTCGGGCTGTGGGGATCGGGTGCAGCGGGATCTTTTGGGTCGCATTCCGGTGCAGGAGTCTCTCGCGGTTGGAGGGGCCTGAAGAAAGAGGCGGCAGGTGGCGACTGGAAGTCCAGTCTGGGCAAACCCAAGCTCTGCACAATGCTTGTGTAGTTAGCGTATGATCTTCTTGCACTTGGATGTCTCACATGCCAAACAGGTTGACTGCTAGTGCACCGGAGACTAGTAGAAGTTACACACCCAATGCATTTAGGCAATATTGGAAGGGCTCTATTTCTTCATAATATGATTCCCCCATACTCATTCTTAATATGATCTGATTGAGAAAGCTGAGTCAACACTACTTGAAGTCAAGTCCTATGCGGAAGTTGATCCATTACAGAGTTCTTTTGTAAGTTGGACAAACTTCTGGAAGACTGACTTCAACGGTTTCAGAGAACATGTCATTGGTTCCGGACCTGACAGTGGACTGGAGTGTATATGCAGAACATGTTTATCTACAGCAAAACATCCTACACTTTCTTTATTTTCTGTTAAAGAGACCCTTGTGGAGTTTAGATTCTCAGCCTTGTGTACATTATAAAAGTTATTTCTTAATAAAAATGGGATGTGGGGAGCAGAGCCAGCCACACTGTAGGAAGTCTGCCATCTTTGTTGCCTCCAGCCCAAGCACTGGTATAGGGGTCCCAAGTGCTGGCAAGAATGTTGGAACATTTGAAGCTGTTGTCAAGGAGGGGAACCAGAGGCATCCCACGAATCTTACTTTGTAGTCCCTGTAGAGGGCTCCAGCTCCTCTGCAACCGAGGATAAAGAGGCCACTTCAGCGACTTACGAGAATACAAAGATAGCACCTCTTAGTACTGCCGAATTTGTCAGACTTGGGTCCGTTCCAAGGCAACTCGAGCAGTGTTTTGGGGACAGCACTCTTGCAGGAACCTGCTGCGATGTACCAAGAGCATTTATCAACTGTTGTGTGGGGCTGTGACATTGATGAGAAGTTTCTTTTAAGAATTAGTGACAATATTTCTTGCAGACAGCTGCATTGTGAAGGTGAAACAGGTTTTGAACATATCAGATCTGGTAATGTTATATTATCTCTAGATGTGTTGCTTTTAAACATAATACTCTTGTGGAAAAGACCCCTACACCAACTAACAGTCCAGACCTCGTTCTTAAGCCTTCATGTTGATATCCGCATCAGTACACGAAATTCAAGGATTGCCTCTGTGTCCGAGTTGACATATTTTCATGATGCTCATACGCCAAGAGCAATCAAAAGAGCAAACACACCATACATTACACAAACGACATCATGGGTGCGCCTAATGGCTACACTGTAAATAACTATATGTATAAATATGGATCTGTTCAGTACTGTGAGAAAATCTGGAGGAATTGACAGCGTTCTATATTCTGTTCTTGTGGGTGAGCAGCTACATCAGGAATAATAAATCAGAGAGTAAAATTGCTGCTGCACCGTTTGTGTTGGAGTCTCCAGGAGTAAATAAAACAGTAGTTGCAATTTTATTATACAGACTTTCTTTTGGTTCTTCAGTTGTTGTCATTCTGTAAAGAGGCGGATGACCTGTTTGGAATAGTACAGTAACCTCCTGGCTCTCATGTTTGCAGGGAGGTGGACTGGTTCTCCTTGGCAAGCGTCCTCTTCCTGCTGATGTTCGCCCCTCTCATCGTGTACTTCTTCATCATGTCCTGTGACCAGTTCCAGTGTTCTGTGACCCGCCCCATCATGGATGTCTACACCAGAGCGTCCCATCTCTCGGACATCTGGAACAGGACTCCACTTCTGAACTGGAGAGCCGCAAACATCTATTTTGTGTGGGTTACATTTCAGGTAAGTGCTTCAGTGGGAATTACAACTTAATTACTCAGCTGGCAATAATCTTTCAAAGAGAAAACTGCATTTTATGAGCTTACTCATCTACACAGGTCATTGTATGTGCAGAACTAGCCTAGCCTGTAGGGTATGTCTGTTGTTTTGGGAGTGGGTTCTACCGCAATATGCTGTCAGAATTCATAATCCGCACCTGAAGTGCAAATGCCAGCTATGTATGATGTTGTGTATGATGGTTAAAGCTCTAATACAGGTCCTATAATGCAAAGTACTTTTCGCTAAAAAGCCAAGCTAGGCTTCTTACATAACACTGAACCACTCAGAGACTAAGAATAAAATATTGGCTTGGAATTGTAAAATATGGATTTTAATCATCATTCTGGTGGGAGACAAAGAGGAGGGTACAAGTAAAGTTTGCAGCAGAGAATCTCCTATTCGCCATCACTTCCCTACTCCTGTAGCATCTGTTTGTTCTTTTACCTCCTTGTTGCTCCTTGTATGTGTGACATATAAGACACATTCCTGGTCTGCCTTAGATCTAGTGTTTGTATCCAGTGACAGTAGTGTGTGATATACTTAGCTGGCTTTCTTTAATGTGGAATAAACTCTGATAACTTAAAAATATATATTTGGAACGCCTCCCCACCACTAAAAAAAATCCCTTCTGTAAATACTTTCAAATGATTGCCTACCTATATGTAATTGAAAGTTAGAAATCTAGGGATACTTTTATACTGCGAACCCATGCTCAATATCCTAGTTAAAACACTGGTCAAGGATGATGACCAGCAGCTCTTCGTATAGTATTGGATCCTCGCATGACTCTCAACCAGCCCCAGGTGGAGCTGATAAGAGCTCATTATGGCTCGCCATAACAATTACAGCATCAAATATATATGGCTGCAGATTAATATAACAGGATACAGTAACTACAATGCATGGCAGCCAGAACATGTTTGCACATTTGTAAACACAAGCACATAAACCTACCTAAAAGTGCTCCGCTATCTCCCCGTGGGTGCAAAGAGCAATTTAAACCCTCTGTGGGGTTCACAAGGCCTTCTGGAGCGAAGGCCTTAAATATCTGCATAAGAGGTTTCCACTATATGCCAAATAGAGAACTATAGCAACTGTATGCTTTATAAATCATGTAACCGTCAAGATTCTATACTAATTGATGCCATAAACCCAAATCCATAGGTGAAATTCAACCGCAAGCAGTTCCGAAAACATGTGGAAATTTGCTTTCAACTGAACGTGGGGTAGAGCAGGGGCAGTAGCTGGACAGTATTAAGCTAGGTTCCCACCCCACCCACATGTGGAGTCCACCCCTTCTACCTGCTTGATGCATATATTTGTCAAACTATGTTAGCACTTTGTAGTATTTGGAAATGGATGCATGTCTCTCTATAAAAACCACTAAATGAATAAATACATACAATAGAAAGTAGCACACTAACAATGCATGACAACACAATAAATACAAGTCCTGAAACAAAACATTCCAGGTGGGGTAAGAAACAGCTATTTATTGCTCTAACTACTAGGAGAAACCTGGATTAGTCAGTTGATACACATTTAAGAGGTATGTCACCAAGCGTGCTTCAAGATCACTGCCCGCCCAAAGATCTGAGTCATCTTACTGCTCTCAGGGAAGGCGAAGTTCGAACCTGTTAGAATATGGAAGCCAACTCCCTGAGCAGGAAGAAGATGAATTGGCAATTACTGTCTGGAGTCGGCCAGTGGTGAGAAATGCATACCTTCCAGTTCCTACTGGTATTACTAAATATTATTACTGCACTGTGAAGGTATTTGGATGATGATAAGCGGGGCTATTGAGGTGAAGGCTGGCCAAGGTGTTAAGAGAACACACATTTATGTCAATAATTATTTCTAAGATGTCATTCTGGTGAGGTGACACACCCTTATTTCATTAAAACTGGGCCGTGATTCTAAAGCCCTACACCTTAGAGGACAGTAATGCTGCTTTTATCAATACTTCATGCTTAATATTGTGCTCCTTCTTTTAGGCCAAGGGGCATACATGACTTTAGTCCATTCAGGTTTACACCTGGAAATCTAGGGGAGTCACTATATTGATTTGTTGCAAAAACCCACCTTGCACAGGTACAAAGCGCTGGACTGACCCTTTGGGCCGTTATGCAGGGGTAAAACGAGAATGGGGACACCGAGACGTCACACTGCTCAGTGTCCACGCACCCACCCAGCTACAGTCGTCTACATTGGAAAGGTGGCGAATGTACTTTTACAAGCAGAGTCCACACTCCACCTCTTGGGTGGCGATTTAACAACGTCATGGCGTCAGACCAAGATAGGACCGGTAGGCCTCACATGTCCACTCGACCCTTCTTGCTAAGTTCACTACCACTTTAGGACTAACTGGCCTATGGAGGCGAGCACACCCACATGCTAGAAATTACTCCTATTTTTCTGAAGCCCATCAGGATTTCTCCTGTTTAGACTACATTCTAGCACTGGCAGGGGAGGGGAGCCCAATATGATGGTCTGGGTGTTTGGCCCGGGGTCTATCTGATATTGATAGGCAAGAATTCAAAGCTGGCGCTGGGCTAGACGCTCAATGCCTGGGATCTATGTGATTGTGAGGTAGCAATCGTCCTGAGAGTAGACACCAAGCTCTATTTTACAGAAAACGAGCATTCAGTCAAGTACAAGATTGCATTTTGGAATGCCTATAAAACAGTTCTACAAGATAGAGCGCAAAACCTGGTGGCTCAGAAGTAGAAGAGGGCCTTCCACTTGTTGGAGCGTTCAGAAGCTCAATTGCTAGAGCACGAAGGAGCCCTGAGCCAAGAGCCAGAACCCTCGGTCCTTAACCGACTAATGCTCCTTAAAGAGGAATATGGTGCCTTAGCCCAGGAATATGCGAAAACTAAATGCTAGCCACACTTCATGAATTATATGACGCTGGAGATAAGGCAGGTAGACTATTGGCCTGGTTGGCAAGAAAATAATTTGATGCCAAATCGGTGCACAGGGTGTTGGGGCAGATGGAAAGGTGATTCACTCATATAGAGACATAGCTGAGTCCTTCGTACGATATTTCAAAGATCTCTACACTGCTAGACCACTACGACCAACACATCAAGCCTCACCCTACTTAGACGCAATCGCCACTCTAGTTCTAGATGCTGAGTCCTGGGACAAGCAAGAGGCTGAGATTTCATTGATGTCATGAACGCTATAGAGCAACTGAAACCCAGCAAAACCCCTGGGTCTAACGTGATTGCAGTGGAAGTCTGTAAGAGATATGCAGACCTTGTGGCCTCTCGTCTTCTTGACATGTTTTAGAGGCGAACTGACCTTGTGCTCTCCCTTTCGATTTGCAAAGGGCAACCATAGTTGTTATCCATAAAGAGGGTATAAACCAAGAGAACGGTGTGGCTCCTATCGGCCTGTTTCCCTCCTGATACTGAAGTCAAGACCAATTGGGCTTTATGCCCGGGAGATCCATTTACTATAATCTAAGACAAGCACATAATTGGATCAATGAAATGCAAGGCTATCGGGAGCCTCATGTTTTACTGATGGTCGCGCTGAAAAAGCGTTCAATGCTGTACATTGGCCTTTCCTTGAGCACACATTGGTAAAATTTAACTTCGGTTCTAGCTTTAGGAAATAGTTTCAGCTGCTATACCATACGCTGTTGGCATCCGTGAGAGTTAACGGGGTAGTGTAGTCCGAATTCCAGTTAGGTCGGGGAGCCCAACAGGGTTACCCCTGCCTCCTGTTTTATTTACTCTTATAATAAAATCACTGGCATGTAGGATCCGTGCTCACCCGCAGGTCCATGGCTTCAGAAGAAAAAATCTCCCTGTACACAGATGACAATCTACTTTATATTACCAGACCTTCCCAATCACCCCGCACCTTCTCCACATATTGGATTAATACAAAAGCTATTCCGGATGTTGTATCAAGTGTGGTAAATCACTTTGCTACCTCCCACAGAAGAAGATGGCGATCCGGCCCCCCCCCCACTTCTCAATAACCTGACGCTCACCACTCTGAGGTACAAATACCTGGGTATATTTCTAATCTCTCCACCAGAAGATTTGTCATGAACGCATTCTAGGGAGGGTTTTGCGTAACTGTAGAGACGACATGGCCAGATGGCGCAAACTGCCCCTCGCGCTGCTGGGAAGAGCACATTCTTTATAATGATCGCATAACCCTCCCAGCGCAGTCTGTAAGATGATAGCATTACCCAAACTACTTTTTTCCCTTCACCATACATACTACCCCATTTCTTCTGCGATATTCATGGCAATAGATGTAAATCTGCATACACTACTGTGGGATGCCAAGCATCCCAGAAAAGCCCTAGCCACGGTCCAGCGCAACCAATACAACAGCAGGATTGCCCTACCCAACATCCGTACGTAATATTGGGCTTCCCATCATATTAACATCAACGACTGGCTCTTTTGGCCCGGACCATTCCACGTTTATGTTAGAACAATCCCAATAGGCATCAAAGTCCTGTCAACACTACCTATAACGGGGGTCGAGGTACCCACAATTTCCTGCCAGACACCGCACTGGCAATTGGGGCCTGAGCTGGTGCCACAAAATGCATGGGAAGGAGGGGCAATCCCATGAGGGAAACTCCGTTTTGGGTGGGGAAGTGGCTTCCTGAACTTGGTAAACTAAAGGGCTTCAGATCCTGGGATCTGATAGTAATTTCAGAAATAGGGGATCTCCTGGAATGCGGCGACATTATGCTGTTCTCATTGCTCCAGTGAGAGGACGATATGCATTTCCACACGCATGGAAAGCTGATGGGCTCCCAGGAGAGGGAATCCCAGAATATGCGTCTCTCGATAGGTGCTTTTGATGGAGGAACTAGAACTCTTATTAACAATAAACCAGTTTCTCTAAAGGGCCTACAAGAGAAATGGGTGTCAGGCATGGAAGATATCGAATGGGAGGAGGCTATAATGCACTCTTGAGAGGTAGCAATAAAGACACTGCTCAGGCTGATCCAATTTAAAATCTTACACTGAGTACTATGATAGGCAACAGCTCCATGCCATGGGGAGAGCCTCGGATCCGGGTTGCCTGAGATGTAAACCGCAATGGGCTTCTTTTTCCATAAGGTGTGGAGTTGTCCAAAAATACAGGTCTACTGGAGAGCCATCATAGAGGTACTTATGGATGTGTTTTCATTAGGCCTCCCTATGGACCCCAAATTTATCCTGGTGGGTAACCCCAATGATATAGATCTACCACAAGCCCAGTTGTTGTTCAGCTATTTAGCCCTGGTGGTAACCAAAAGAGATGTGGCCCGTCATCTAGGGCTCTGAGTAGGGCCCCACGTTGATGGAATGGAGAAATACCATGGAAATGCACATGATCGCTGAGCGAGCTACCTATGTCAGCAGGGGCTGTCCTAGGAATATTTCATAAGGTCTGGGATAGTTGTATATCGTATTATGCCTTGGAAGAATTGGTGGATGATAGAGAGGGGCAAAGAGAGGGCATTGGGTGAGTGGCATCGCATACCTTGTCAAACCTCTGCCTGCCTATCGGGTGATTTTTTTATATTTTATTCCAGTGTGACTCTGACGATTGTAATCGCCTATTGGGGGAGAGGAGGGTATAGTTGTTGGTGGTTGAAAAAGCCATTGCATACTTCATGAATGTATACTCAGTATCCTGTACAACTGCAAATGCCTATTGACAAATGCTATGTCATATTTGATTTCTTTATAAAATAAAAATATATTAAAAAATATATATATTATGTTCTTTCTAGGTTTTCCTATATATGTTTATTCCTGACCTGTGTCATAAGTTGCTGCCTGGCTATGTTGGAGGAGTGCAAGAAGGGGCGCGCACTCCTGCTGGTAAGAACTATTACTTGAAAAGTCATGGCTAGGGTTTCTGTTAATTACTTTTAAGGTAATAATTTTTGTTTGTTTTTGATTTATCTTTTTATTGTAATGGAGCAGTAAAACACGCATTACATTACAGTTGTTGAATTTACGACCAAAGATTGTTACAGTGATTCGTTTGTCATCTTTTAGCCCTGACACTTTTCGCCATCTCATAGTCCTGTATCACATTCAGTCAGCTCCAGAATGCATCAGGGAGTATATTGTCTCTCCCACAGGGGCCGTGAATGTGGTGAATAATTGTTATTGATCATTTGAATAATTATTCAACTTAAACACAAGTGGTGAACTTATGTTTTATAGTAACATGTATTCCAAAGAGTGGCCTCAAGACTTTTGCTGGTAAAACGTTACCTTTTTATTGTTTTGAAAGTTGTTTTGTGAATTTGTGTTATTCTCTAAAAAGTGTTTTCAGATATGTCTCAGTTTTAAGTCTTTGTGACTATGTTTTACAGAAAAACAATAAAAGCAATGAAATCAGTGAGCTAATAGACATTTGCATGTTAATATTTATCAGTAAAACGTAAGATCTTAACTGTAACAACCTGATAATATTCTGCAAATATTGATTTGCATTAGTAAAATACATTTCAGTCAAAGGATAGGGCAGCATGGAGGAAGACTGATTAGGAAAGTTATAGTGAGTTAGACGAGCTAGAAGCTGCTTATTTAAATAATATCTTAACTTAATTAATTTGTTAATCATTTACAATTCACTACAATAACCATTGATATAATGAATTCATTTGACATTTAGAACAATGTCATATCAAAATAGTGCCCATAAAACAAAAAAAAATAACATCAAGGTCTTGCAAACCACTATTCTCTGATTAATACTTCTTCAAAATAAATTTGGAATCGGAGATCAAATAAATGTTCAAAGCAACCATGAAAAATACATACTTGACATCAATTATTTTGCTTAAAAATAAAACCCAAACTCTGTTACCATGGTGATGACATAAGTTTTCTTAAGCATAAAAAGCAACCCAAAACCATCAACTGGCCTACTCCATCTCATTTTAAGCCCAAATGCAAATTATTCCAAGACTTGTTCCTAAACAAAATCTCACTTCTCAGAGAATCAGTATCTACTACACTCAACTCAGATATAAAAATGTACTAGCATCAATAGCTCCGTACTCGTGATCCAAGTTCTGTGGAGTTTCTGTAGTTATTGAAGTCATCATGGATTTAAGGCCCACGTTCTACTACGATAGTATAATTCCATCCTCAACAGTTAAAAACGTCTAGCAGCTATGCAATCGCCAGTAGATTTTTATTAACTTGTTACTCCAAAATGGCATCTATCCAGACATACTGCAAGTTTGGTGAAATGGTTTTGTCAAGAAACCCTCCTGGAGATTCCAATGAGCTCACTACAGACTGGTCAGTTATCAACCTTGATGAGCGAAAGTAAATAAAAAGTGTGTAGCAGACTCACTTAATACAGTAATTGACAAGGCCAATTTACTCACCCTTTAAGTTTCACAAAGTGTAGCACAGACACCGGAACAATCAAAATATTAATATCTACTCCGTGTCTTCTTGTCCTCTCATTTATGAGCACAATTTGTTGCTATTGACCATCAAAGACGCAATTACATCCTTAAAAACTTCTCAGCTGGTTAATTTCTTTTCAAACCAACCGCAAATGACTTATCAGGATCACTAACGCATCTTTCAATCCCTTCCCCCTCATTCACGTGTGGCTGTCAACAAGATTTCTTTCATGCTCCAATTGGTTTCAGTCTTTATATAGAACCACTAAAGACTCCGAGGAAGAATGCAGGTTATGAATTACACCAATACACTTACTACCCAACTCAACAGAAAAATCTCATGATTCGAGATATCCATTCTGAAAAAACCTCCTAATGAAAATAAAATGACACAATTGAATGTCCGCTAATGGCCTGAAAAATACATAATTCATCCTCCTGCACAAGTGCGTAACCAGCTGAACTGCAACTTCCCCACAGCCCATAGTGTCCGGGGGGCGAGGGACAGACTTTTAATTCTGAGGAGGTCCTTGGAACCTTGAGTCTGCTGTATATGTGTCTGTTGTATCTATCTGTTCTACATTGGCGTCTCCCTGCTTCTGTGTCCCCTCTAAAGCGAACAAGTTATACATTCAACTTGGAATAGTGAGTAGCCATGATGTTAACCTGTGAGGATTCAAATCTGTAACATGTAGAACAGAGAGTGATAAATAGAGTGAATGAGCGAGACAGACAAACAGACACACAGACACTCTGATCATAGGACATTGTTACACATTTATCTGCATTGTGCACCTAAATGTAACTCTTCAAACTGAGGGTAGATGAGAAGTGCTGCGTGCATTGATATATGCAGAGAGGGAGCTTTTTACGAATTGAAAGTCCACTAGGAAACCTATGGTAGTCTGGTATGGGTTAAGGATATTGTATTATATTGCACTGTAGCAATTTTCTATCGCTTACTACCCCTTTGGGGGGCACTTACGTTCTTGAAAGCTCCCTGTGGAGGATGAGCACCTGTCAGGTGATCCATAGTCAGGTGGCTCAGACCCCAGCTAGAATGACTCCCTGAACATGCAATGTGTGAGAGACAAAGCGCTTGGTAGGTTGTTACCCTGACAGCGTAGGAGCAAATCAGCAAGCTTCGTATTACCCTGCTGTCCTGTGAGCTCAATACTTTTCTTGGATCCTAGAGCAATTCTTGTTTCCATTAGAAAGCATCCTTCTGACCTTCTAGAATTTCCCCACACAACAACTTCCACTTTCATCAACTTCTAGATGTTAGAATTATGGACAACATGTCAACCTAGAAGAGCTTCAAGCTGCAATACAATTATTACAGGTGAGCATCTGGTTTTGTCCTCTTTGTAGACTTGTGACATTCTTTAGTAATATCTTTCCATGGCCCCTTGAGCTAGTTTCCTTTTGTTATATTTTGTGTTTATGCGATTGGAATAACCTCGTGTAGAGAACGTTCTAGACTTTCATATGCAAACTGTTCAATTGTTCTGTAAAAACCAAAAGCTGTACCTGTACAATAAATGTATTTTGTTATGGACTCCATTAGATGTTTTACACAGTGAATTATACATGGGGTTTTCTCCCCTTTTCAGGCAAAGTAAATAAATATCAAATCAACGGCCTTCAGGCTTGGATCATTACCCATGTCCTATGGTTTGCCAACGCATATCACTTCCACTGGTTTTCACCAACCATCATTTTTGACAACTGGATCCCTCTGCTGTGGTGCGCTAATATACTAGGCTACGCGGTGTCCATATTTGCAAGGATAAAAGCAAGTTACTTTCCTACAAATGCTGATGATTGGTAAGTTATGTTTTGAAATATGTTTTTCGAGTACAATCAATGAGCATCACTAATTTCAGTCAAATTGTATGTCATACTCGTGAATTTCTAGTGCACGAGTAGTCCTTCTGTGAAGCAAGAGGTAGCCCAAATATCTGGATCTGGAAGTCTTGTTATTAAAGTTTTGGTGTGGTGCTGTCTTAATCTGACTCTTACAGTGATGCCTCAGCATACCTGTTTCAACTCTCTTCCCTATGTAGACGTCATTGCTGAGGAACCCTAGCTCTTCAGTAGTGCTGAATGCAAAGAAGATGCTGAAAAATTTACATCAGTCAGTTGCACTCACGCCAAGACGCAATGCATCATTCTTCGATTGTGGGATTACCTGACTGTATAAAGAGAGATCCAGCAGATAGAAAGCCGGAATCCACTGCTTCGTTTGTTTCAGTGGGTTATACCACCCAATGAGGTCCAGAGTTTCTTAATCCTTCCCATGGTGACAATGGGCACTTAGATTTGATAAGAACTTCGAACTTGCGCTAATATGGTTGTCCAGATCCCATCTAGTCACAGATGTCAAATAGCATTACAAGAATGTCACCTGCGCTGTCACTCGGAAGACCCAATCCCAGAGAGTGGGGGAGATCCAACAAATAAAAAGTATTGGACGTATGGATTTGGTCGGCATTCACTGTTACTAGTACCTACCAGCAGGGTAATCCAGAAAGTCTGGCATTCACAGCCTATATTATTGGTTTTGTAAAATTTGTTTGGTTAGTTATCTGAATTCAAATGTGCTCTGCCTGGGGAAACATGAGGTTCTCGATATTCAATATTGTCTACCATACACTGAGCGAAGATATGCTAACAAACCGAGCCCAGGTGACAACATAGAGATTGAAGTGTTACATGTGGGCAGACAAGGTACTGTTTCAAAAAGATTTCTCTTCCCTGTTTGGGGATAATAGTTTCAACTCAAATGGTCCATTTTATTTATTAAGAATCAACGGCTGTGAATTACAGTGACCCAGGGTGAAAGAAAGAAGATAGAAAGGCAAAGAACTATGGAATGGGAAAGTGGATTGAAAATGATCTTGGCGATGAACTGTAGTGAACACCAGAAACGAATGCAGAATTAGGGAGACTTATCAAAGCTCAATAGAAAGATTGTTGAGCTACAAAAACAAATGTTATGCTTTAGAATGTTAAAATGCTGTATTGTCTGTGGCATGTTATATTGTTTATTCAAAATCAAAACAATAAAATATATATATATATTTTTTTAAGAGGCATCCGCACCTAAAGAGGAGCCCATGTTGCTCCAACCTCGAATTGCTTAATTATTTGTATTGTTTGGAGAAGAAAAGTAGAAAAATAATTATGCTGCAAAGCTTCTACAATGAGTAATGGCCCAAACACAGCAATGTGTATCTGTAAGATTTCTTATCATTGTTACTGCCTAAGAGACTGGTATAAAGTGGGTCTATGTGTAGCTTCGGCTGTTCCTCGGAGTGGCCATAATTGGTCCATGAGAGGCGGAGAAAAGTTATGTTTCTCATCTGGGTGCAGATGAGGGTCCTCTTTGTCGGTTGGAGCAAACAATACAGTTTTGCGGCTGGAGGTAGAGGGTTCTAAAAAGTACATGGAGCAAAAGAAGCACATGTTGGCATGACTAGCACAATTCACTATAAAACAACTGTGAAAGACTTTTGAACTCACATGCTGTGTCCACCTCAACTACCAATATGTCAATCTAGCACTGAAAGGGATTCTTGTTCAATTAAATTAATTTACTGAATTAACCAGTTTATACACCTCCTGTCCAACCTATGTGGTCACTTAAAAGCTACTGGGTTGGAGAGTCCAGGACCAGCCAGGCTTCTCCCATGTAATGTCATCTAAGAGGGCAGGGACAACCAGGCCTCAGGAATGCACAGTCAGGCACTGCGGAGAAGAAGGCATGGCCAGTCTGCGTTCGGAAACTTATCCTATGGTGTCTTAGAAAAGCTGTCTTTTGAATACAAATATTAAAGCACTGCATTTGTTGTTATGGTGGGCTACTGAAGCTAACAATGGCTAGGCTTTGGCACCCCAAAGGCATTCACCTTAATTAAGCGCTCTGAATTGAACAGTGATTTCTGTCTAATTTGATAACTGTTGAGCCAATCTTTTGTGAAATGAAATACCTCTTTTCTACATTTCTGTACCCTTCAGCAAATTCACGGCAAGTTTCTTCTATGACTTCATGATGGGAGTAGAATTTAATCCTCGAATTGGGGAATGGTTTGATTTTAAGTTGTTCTTCAATGGTCGGCCCGGTATCGTTGCCTGGACTCTCATAAACCTGTCATATGCAGCCAAGCAGCAGGAACTGTATGGGCATGTCACCAATTCCATGATCCTCGTCAACGTGTTGCAGGTATGACCAGTAGTAGACAGTTTCTGTTGAGGCTTATTATATTCTTTTTAAACTTGAAAAACTTCTATTGGTTGTTTGAAGAATGTTATTTTATGTCTTGCAGTTCTAAAATGTATTTTAATATACATTGCTTCACTGTTTTGGAATTGTTTGTACGTGTGTTGCAGTGGTTTGAAAAGATACTATATACATGTTTTTCTTGTGTCACACATTAAATACCTTGACCCATTGTTCCCTTATGTGTGTTTATATTTTATTTATGTTTATTTAAATGTATTTTTAGAGACATTCTGAGGCATGAAACTGCATGTTTTGAGTGCACTTTTCACTCATATTGTGGCTTTTCCTTTAAATTCTGAGACACTCCGGCCATTCCAGTTCTCAATGTACCGATTTTATTTTTTTATTTTGAGAGTTTTATATAGCGCGAACAAGATCTTTGCAGATAACAGAGCGCTTTACAAAGGCAGGTGGAGGGCAGGGGAACAAGGGGGCATAGTGGGGAGGTAGCTCAACATGATCATGTACATAGCACCAATATAGTATATAACATAGTACCAATATAACGTATAGTACAGGTATGAGGTTGCAGGCATAGTTGGAGCGTAAGTCATCACCAGGTTCATGTACATAGCACCAATATAGTATATAACATAGTACCCATATAACGTATAGTACAGGTGACATCTACTTCGCTAGTACACCGCAGCCCTCTTGCTGTTGAGGAAAGCTCCTAAATTTAGCCAATGCTTGACAATCAAAGTGCTGTAATGATTGTCAAACTTTAGCACATACTCTCAAGTTCATCCTCATCAGTGAAAATTGCCTCCCTTTCCTCATATCGCAGAGTGGCCTAATTTGACCAAGCGTAAACAGAGTGAATATGGTAGTAATATCCAGTCCCTTAAAATTATAGAGTAAAAATTGTGGCTTGCATTCCTTCATTCATATAATATGACATAAGCTGCTAGGGCATTTTGAAAACTATTGGTTCTACTTGTCGAAAATGGAGTGAAGTCTGTCATTGCCTGAAATGTGTTTCATAAAGGTAACTGATAAGGTGAAGATTGTGCTTTTTACATTTCTCACATTGTTAGTCCTCTTTCTTATTCAGTTCCAACCCTTACTTTTCCTTTGTGGTGCTTTGTTTATTGGTGTTCATTGTTGGTCCATTTGCACTGCAGGCTTGGCTTGTTTTCATAATTCACACTTGTGCGAAATTTACTTAGATTTAATCTAAAAGGAAATCATTTTCTTACTAGTTATCTTGAAAATATGGCATGGTTCCGATCTTCGTGGACCGAGTTGGACACTTCTTTATTAACGGTTCATTGCTGTACACACTTTTTCATAGTTGGATTGGCTATATTGTGCTTTAGAACGGAGTTTATTAAAAATGTGTTCTCCCATCTATCCGTATGTTCTTCTTTTTGATTAGAGCCAGCATTGAACCTCTTATTTTATGTCTGTAGATAAATACTGGTAATATTCAACTTCATCAACTTTCTTTTAAAAATATTTCTTGACTCAACTGACCTGCGAATTAACCTGTAAGATCGTGGTGTGTCAAAAGGATTTTGGGCAAGACGGAAATATACGAGGAAAATGTGACGGAATTTTTTTTTAACTTACCTTATATGAAATGCACTTTTTTAGATTGACTTCTTTAGATCATGGAGCTCCAACTTTTTTCTGTAATAAGAGCTACTTATATTCACTGGATATCATCCCGAGCTACTGTTAAAGCGACCTTATCAGACATGGTTACATCAGTGCCAACCCCATACACGATTACGATCCGCGATTACCCCAGTCCCCCAGGCAGGGTTATAACCAGGAATGTACAAAAAGGCTCCATCAATTTTGAACGCCTCTACATGGGTAATACATAACAGCCACAGCTGTAATACTCCGGGTACCAAAGTAATAATATGAGTCATAAGTCTCCCTTGTGCGCCATAATTTATCACTCAAATATTGTCTTTATAATTTACAAAGTATATAATTTTTCTCAAAACATCAACTTATGAGTTCTGAAAATAGGCAAATGTTTATCTGATACACTCTACTCAATTTCAGTGTAGATCTATTAATTCAGTCTAGCGGCAGCTTCTAATTTTGTATGTGCGGCTGCACACAGTAGAGCTACTTACACGTATCTAGAGAGCTACCTCTAGCTCCTGAGCTACTTGTTGGAGAATCCTGCCTTAAATTACTTATGTTATCGCCATTGACACCACAGAAGGGACTATGTGCTGGATGTCTGACCTCCTTCGCTTCAGCCAGGTGTGGTGTTTTCTTGCTTTATCTTCAAGGGAACGTTACCTGGGATTGCACAGCTTGGTTTAGTAACAAACGGTTGCACAAGTAAAACACTTCATGGCACCTCTGAAGCTTTATAAACCTCTCAGCATAGTAGCAGTCATAGACGAAGATTGGCTCATTAACCTATCTTTTTATTGTGTGTCTTGGCAGAGATTGGATTCTTTAAGCCAAGACATCTTGAGAAGTGTAAAACGTAGTTGCTCTGTGCAAACTCAATTTTGTTGGTAATGCTCCCCCATCCCTGCTTAGAGCAGCTTCCTTCCTATTTATGCATCACAAGTGTGCTTCGTCACTTGTATGTGATTGTTTGATAACTATTAAAAGAAGAGAGCGTCTACCCCACCTGCTTGGATAAGGGTGTTCATTGGTGATCCACTGGGGCCAGACCCATGCAAGATTTCCAGGTTCTCCACAGTAAATGATTGTATTTACTTTGACTTTTTCTGTTGCTCCGAAGTCCTGCTCTAGAAACAGCCGTGTGCAAGAGGCAGAAGCTGCACAGGCTGGGCAGTAAAGAGATGACTGGTACAGCCGAAGAGTATGTGTGCATGGAGAAAAACTCACATGAGAGGACAACACAGTAACTAGCAGAGAGACAGCAGAGAGAAACACATGCAGTATCTCAACATTTGGCTCATTCTTATAACTTAGGTGCATAAACAACAACATGTTCCTGCCAACATGGCCACAGGGCTGTGCAGAAAAGGCCAGGGACGTGCTGGATAACGGGGAGAGGTGACGTGAGGGATCCAAAAACAAAAAAGCCACAATACGAGGCTTCCAAGGCAAGTCAAAAAAGGCAAATAGCTACTAATAAAGTGAGTAGATATTATGTGCTATGACAGGGAAAAAGTAGGCTGCCTTCCACTACTGGAAACAGTAGCCCAGAGTTGTGTATCAGCCACAGCCCCTCCATCGCAACAGCAGCCATACCTTAGGGGAACATTGGCAGTGGGACCACCACGAAGCACCACAAATGTGCTGAGAGTGGTTGTTTGCTGTGGGTGGCATCAGCTTGGGCTATGCAGGCAAAGTGGCCCATGGCCTCATGTGATTATTATAGAAATAAAGTATTTGGAAGTCATATACAGCTTGTCAAATTATCCTGAAAAACTACCTACATCCCAGGCCAACTTTGGATATTCCTGGTAAAGTTCTGTTTTTGGTTCAGTGGATTTTTTGTATACAAATATAACATCTCCCAAAACAGTTTGTGAATTTAAAAACAAAAATTAGAAAGAGAGTGTCCCAGTGACACAACATGTGTTGGATGTCTTACTTTTCTTTTGTTCATTATTCAACCAAAGTCTTTTGCAGATAATTAAGTTTACTGTTACATTGAATAATGCTGATATTTTCTTTGTTCTGTAGATATTTTGCAGGTTTTGATCTCTCACTGTCTTCATCCTTGGTGGCTCCATGCCATAAATTCACTTCTCTATAGTTTGTGTTGGTCTCTAGGTTGTTCGGCTGACCTTATCCTCACCTCATTTGCCTGACTTCATAATAGATGAATGTTTGTCCTACCTCTGGTGCTGCTTTCCGGTGTGAATCTATTATGTTGACACTTGCTCGGGTTCCTCCCTCACCTGCCCCAGCAGTTTCCTCATTCATTGCCTTTGTGAACAGTCTTTGAATGTAATTAAGCAATGCCTTTGACATTTACGTTTACCTGTTCTGTTGCAGGTGTTCCCTTTGTGTAGTGAATAGCTCTCCTGATTAAAAATAACTCTGGTTTAATTATATTAATTAAATGCACATATACAGTGATGTAGGCACCTTTGAAACATACCATTCCACGGCTCGCCCTGGCTATAATTCATCTTGATTGCTTCATCAGCGCCTTATTTGTCCTTGTTTGTAGGGCATTTATGTGTTGGACTTTTTCTGGAACGAGGCCTGGTACCTGAAGACCATTGACATCTGCCACGACCACTTTGGATGGTACCTCGGATGGGGAGACTGCGTCTGGTTGCCTTATCTCTACACACTGCAGGTAATTGTTGAGGTCTGGGGATGTTTTTTTTGATGACACGAACTGTAACTATTTGCATCGAAACAGAATGATTGGGCTGGGTCGAGCTACCGCTTTCGCAATGTGCACCCAGTCACCTGTGCCTATTCGTAGCTAAGAGTTTAGAGGTGTTTAACCTGAAGTGGAACTTTCACCTGGATTTAACTTTATTTTTAAATTTCTTTAATTTGCTTTTCCTGATGTTTGATTGTGCTGAAGTTCTGCCAGGAGGATGACAGGCATATTTTGTCTAGTAGGTTGCTAGTCTAGTTTTGTACCAGACCAGCATTGATGTGAGGTATATGGCTGAATGTTTGGCATTAACTCTGGTTAAGATAATCCTAAAGTCCTGCCTGTGTGGCAGGTGAAAATATGGTCCTGTACCTGGCAGATGTAAAATGATGTTTGGGCCGGGATCATTAGTGTGAGTTTGACAGAGAAGGATTATTCTACGTGTCAGGGCAGCTATGAAGTGTCTTAATCGTTAGGTGGAAGAGATGGTGACTCATCGCCTCTATACATAGAAACATTACAGGTAATTGCTAGATGTCAGTTTTCCACTTACTCCAGCGAAGGGGACGGCCCCTTGGTGATAAATTGAGTACAACTCAGAAGAAAACAGAACAAATGTTCCTGGGAGAGGGGAAAGAGAACAGCAAAGATAGTCCAGACGAAAACAGGGGTGGGCAGAAAATTCAAAAAGGAGAGCCAATCCTAGCAGGCTAAAGCAGATGAGGAAACAAGCAAGTTAGCAATAAATATTCGAATATTAGAGCAAACTAGCAAGAGTAGAGAGACAGTGGGCAGAGTGGTGAGTGCACCATGTGAAAGACAGAATTGTAACTAATACGCCAGAGGAAAGAGATGGCCCTCTTGGGTAACAGAATGGTTGGTAATAAAAAGATTACAAGGAGTAGCCAGACAAAGTTACAAAACTAGTGACTGAATATTAGCCATGTTGAGGCACAAGTGCCCCAGTGGAAACGGAGGGGTAGGCATCAAGGACTGGGAGATACAATTGACAAGAAGTAAAAGATGATAGAAGAAGCAAACTAAGTTAGAAACAAATCAGCTGAAAATAGTTTTTGTTTTGCAGCATGCACATCTTCTAGATCCCCCTACTATGTCTATATTCCACCACCAAGTGGGTGGAGTGTATCTAAAAAGGTACAAAAAGTGTACTTGCCTTGTAGCATGAGCTGCAGTGTGAGCAGTGATAAAACTAGCTGCAGGAAAGTGCCCTTTTTTTGTTATGTTTTGTTGAGGAAATGTTTAGAATGCACGATTACCCAGAGGTAATTTGCTGCTTGCTCTGTTGAGTGGCCTCAGAAAAACACTGAACAAAGAGCCATGTTTTGAGTCCCTGCCTAAAGGATAACAGACTAGGCATGGCTGTTGTGTAGGGGGGAAGTTCGTTCCATGCGTTGGCAGTGCAAGTCAAAAAACTTCTGACCCGCCCCTGCCCCCACAACCCCCCCCCCCCCCCCCCCCCCCTCCAAGTTGGTCTGTTAAATCCTAAGGATGACAAGTTTGTTTGTTGCAAATGAGCGCAGGTTTCTGGTTGGCTCATACCACCTGAACCTGTGTCTCGGGAAGTCTAGACCAGCATCGTGCAGGGTCTTATAGGCTATACACAGAGCCTTACATTTGATAATTTGCCTGATTAAGAGCTAGGGCAGATTGTAGATAGCTTGTGAGGCGAATTTAAATTTGGCAATCCCTATAACCAATCTAGCCACTCCTTTTTGAAGGTTTTGCAATTTATTCTTATGTTGTTGCTATTTATTGAGACAGGCCATTTCAATAATCAGTCATCGATAGAATCAAAGCAGTAACCACTGTGTTTTTTGTATCAGCGGGAATCTTTGGGAAAATATTTTTGATCATCCTCAAAATGTAAAAGGGGGATGTAATAACTATGTTCACCTGCTCACCAAAGGTAAGTTTACTGTCCATAACACCTCCTACGTTTTTGGCTTAGTACACAGGAATGGGCAATATTCCTCTGGCCACCAAGATGTATGGTCACCCCCACAACTTTTGCCCCAGTGCTGATGGTTATGACTCTGGAAGTGCACTGGAGTCTGCTGCCCAATCCCCAGTGTCAGTGCCAGTGCTCTAGCACTAAACACAATGTAAGCAAATTGGTACCCCCAATTGGCCAGGACTTTTACCCCCATATAAGTCCCTAGTAAATGGTACCAGGGGTACCCAGGGCATGGGAGTTAAAGGGGTCACCAGGGCCTATAGTACTGTTTGTTCCACCCTGAGTGCCCCAAGTAAAAAGAGAACACTAGCCCTGCCATTGCAGACTGCAGGAACTGTGCATACTGCTCCAACTCGACTTTGCCCTCACCATGAGTGGCAAGGTCAAAGTACTATTTTAATGTTTGTCAGTCATCCTTAAGGTAAGCCTCCTGAGCCTTAGAGGCAAGATGCATTATATTAAAGGTGTGCATGTAGAAGTACAAACATATGTACCTAAAGTAGCCTCTTTCCATAGTTACTATGAGTGATATGGGGGCCATAGTATAACATGGACAGGCACCCTGAGGTCGCCAGCCCCATTATGGTCCTGCTGAATATAGTCATGTTTAGTATGAAACAACGTGCCTCATTACCCCTGACATGATTTAAAGGACTGGTTTGATGTGGCATGCACCTAGATGGCTAGCTTAGACGTTGCCCACCTCGTTGCTCCAGCCTTTCCTGTGCCAGCAGCTGCTACCACCAAAACAGGTATCTGTCCACCCACCCAGAAGTGTAAACACTCCCTGGACTCAGAAACAAAGGCCTGCTTGAGACAGGATGGCTAGCGAAGTGTCTAGTGAAGTGGCAGATCAAGGTGGTGAGCTTCAAAGTGTACACCACCTCTGATATGCATGCAGGCAGACTCCCAAAGGAGAAAGCAGAACTTCCCATGCCCCCGGGCACATATGCACCTGGGCAGGAAGTTAAAATTAGCTAGTCATGAGGTGTACACCCCCAGAAGGCTAGCCGTACAGGCGAGGAAGGCATCTGCCATTTTTACAAGTGCGAGAACAGAAGGTTCTGGGTATAAAAGGTGACACACACTCGTGGATGTGATCACCTATTCGATATTTGCACCCACACCCCTTACGCAATCTAGGATTTAAGGGGCACCCCTAGCACCAGAACCTCCGATCTGAGAAAACTTGCAACGAAGGAAAAAAAAAGACCAGAGGCTGCGACTTCAGGACCTGCACAAAGCGATGATGCAATAACCTGCACCTGTGCCAACCACCCTTCAACTGCATGACCCGTCCCTCACCCAAGGCCAGCTCCCCCAAACAGAGGGACCCCTTTGAGTGCCAAAGTCATCTCCCGACTCCCTAAGATCAGAGGTACTAGTCCCCTGCATCCCATAGATAAAACACACTCCTTTAAGCAAAGAATCGCTAAGTGATTGCCCAAAAGTAGATGGTCCAGTACATTTTGGGAAACGTAGTCCTGACCTCCAGCAAGTTTCAGGCACTACCAGTTTCCTCAGGACATTGAAGAATCAATTTGCTGGCCTTACTGCAACCAAGGGTTGTTGGTGACCAGTCCAGTTTCCACCATCTTTACTTGATGCTGCAACACGAGGGAACTCCGCAGCACCTTCAACTGACCACAGCGGTGGCCCCGTTGTTGACCTTTTGCATCCGTTTCCTCACCTGTCCCGTCTAAGCGGTAAACCTAGTTCTCGCGTGGTTCCCGCTCAGCACCAAGGACAGCCAGGACAACTCTGCACCTGGACATCTCAAGCTAGGTAAAATTTAACAGATTTTTGTGGCTTGGTCCTGGGACTTGCATCACCTTAACCACCCCGTGGTTTCCACGTAACTCGTAAGTAACCAACTGTCAATAGTGCCTTTCCCCATGAACTGCAATGATAAAGCTTTGCTGTAGTGAAATGCACTGATTTATTTCAAATCCATAACTCTAGTTAAACTCATCCAATTGTATAAGTTTTAGTGTCTAAATTAATATAAAAATCTGCTTTATTTTTTTTAATTGGTGTCGGAATTCCAAGTCACGTCAATTACCTATCGTCCATGTTGGTACTCTGAAATGCTTAACACATGTTCCTCTAGTAAAGCCTGCAGTAGTCTAGAAGGCGGAGAAAATAATCTGAGAGTTTTCACGCACACAAAGGTTTCTTTTAGCCCAAACTGGGGGGGGATCTTGTTTCACACATGCCTTGTTAAATATAAAAAAAAGAGTTTAACAAAACAAGTAGTACTTACAGGCTCCAGGCACCAGGTGGTGGAATATATGCGTATTATATCAAGAGTCAAGCTGCAAAACTATTGTTACAGGTAAGTAATTAGTTTTGCAGCGTGAATCTTTCTGGATTCACTATGCTGTGCATATTCCGCAATCTGGTGGTTGGGTCCGGAATCGTAGTCTTTCTTCTCTTTTTTTTTTTTTGTCGTAGCCCAGGTGGCCGTCGACGTCCCACCATTTGGTGTACCTTCGGTGACGTCGGCGTGCTTCCGGCGGAAGCTACCACCCTTGGGCGCCATCTTCAGATTCTTTTTTCCGCCGTTGGGTCTGGATCGTCGCGTGAAGCTCCAGAAGTTTTGGAGGAGGAAAGGAGAAAAATACTGCAAATCTTCAACCGAGAAGACCTGAGAAGATCGGGAGAAGAGGACCTTTAGAGAGGAGACGACGAAGAAAGGAGAAAATCTCGAAATCTTCGACGTCCTTCGGGGAATGCACACACAGGGGGCCCCCTGAGCGCAGGGATGTACAAGACCCGCTTTAAATTCTGCAAGAACTGCCACCACAAGTTCGCACAGAAGGACCAGCACCCAGTCTGCAACCTCTGCCTACCTATCGACCACGAGAGCAGAGACTGCAACGCCTGCTCCGTCTTCAAGCCGAAGACACTCCGAGTTCGAGAAAGACAGAGGACGGCTCATCACATGATGCAGGGCAAGGGCCAAGCCCCGACGCTTTATGAACTTGGCATCTCCACAGACGATGAGGACAACATCGCCGAAGGCCCAGATGACTTCACGGTCGCTGAGACCGATAAGAGAACGCCTGATAAGGTAGGAGAGTCTACGACCCCGAAAACTCCCACAGGGCCTCGAAAACCAGAGGCAGACTCTCGAAAGTCTGAGCCCAGAGCCTGGCTAGGAGCACCGGCGTCGAACAAATCGACGACCGAAGCGGCATCCTCCGAAAAAGAGCCCTGCGGATCCTCCGAGAAGGACTCCCGGAGGCAGAAGACCAGCGAAAAGCAAAGGTCATCGAAGCAAGCACCCGAAAGAGGGCCTTCGACTTCGACCTCGACTTCAACTTCGACGTCGAAAGAAAAGTAGCCAAAGAAAGCTTCGACGTCGACGGCGGCCGAAACGCTCGACGACGAACAGGCCGCAGAAATGCAGAGAAAGAGAAAGAGGCTCGAGGCCGAAATGGAGAACATCCTTCAGAGAAGGAAGGATTTCGATGAAAAAATGAGAAGTTACAAGATCCCCTCGAAGCCGGCAACGACCGTCGCTGAGGTACAGGAGCTCGAGGAGTTCGACGTCGAAGAGCCGCCGAAAACTCCAGAACCTTCGGAGCACGAAGAGGAGGAAGACCTCTACTATACAGAAGGGGATTACGGGGAACAGCAGTCAAACTACGGCTCAGGTTCCTCGACGGCCCAAGACCAGGAATGGCAGGACATCGAGGCCGAAAACCCAGAGGAGGCGGTGGAAACATACCCCTCGAGGCCTTCACCACCGCTTGACATTGGGGCATACAATGAGGTGGTAAGAAAGGCGGCAGCAGCCTATGGGGTTAAGATGGAAGAGGAGAAGCCAGAAGCAGACTTCCTGCTCGAGACATTGCTCCCCATACAGACAAGATCCAGTTCCTGCCCATGCTCAAGAGTATCACAGACCAGGGGAAGGAAGTCTTCAAGGACCCGGCTACGTGCAGATCAGTAACGCCGAGGACGGAGAAGAAATACAAATTCTCCTCCCAAGACCCAGCTTACATCAAGGGATCTGTCACAGCAGATTCTATAATCGCTGCAACGGCCAGGAAAAGGGCAAACGTCCCAACAACGTCTGGACCCCCACCTGACAAAGAAAGCAGGAGGATGGATCTAACTGGCAGGAAGATTGAGAGGAACGCCGCAACGTACTGGCGAATGGCGAATTCTAACGCCCTCCTGAATAGGCATCAATACCGGCACTGGGAGGAGATGGGACAGTTGCTCAAGCACCTCCCGGAACAATACCGTGAGAGGGCATCACACCTTGTGGAAGAGGGGAAGAGCATCTCCAATTCGTGCCTGAAGACAGCCTTGGATGGGGCAGAAACATCCAGCAGACTGATGGCTATAGGCATCACAGAAAGAAGGCAAGCCTGGCTCAGGATCTCAGGATTCAAGGCTGAGGTTCAGAACAACATCCTGAACACACCCTTCAACGGTGAAACACTGTTCGGAGCCCCAGTTGATGATAAGCTCACCCAACTGAAGAAGGACAACGAGACGGCAAGGTCCATGGGGGCCCTGCAGTTCAGAGGGATGAGAAGGGGCACTCCTACACGGAGGCCGAGCGGCAGAGGTGGAAATCAGCGAGGAGATTCTCACCAGAGTTTCCACCAGGGGCAACAGAGTGACAACCAAGGCCACCAGGGCCAGCAGAGGCAAAGCTGGAACTGCCAAAGCAGGGGCCAGTCCTTTCTGTCAAGAGGAAATGGACGAGGCCAGAGAAGGAGAGGCGGTGAACAACCCCCCTCTAAGTGACTTCAGACGAGAGAAGGTGCTCCACCACCCAAACCCTCCGGGGGAGGAGCACGGGAAAACAAAGAGGAGAGGGCTACACGGACAAGACACAAAGGAACATGTAACACCGGTTGGAG
The DNA here is from genome assembly GCF_964261635.1 of Lissotriton helveticus. Classification (NCBI taxonomy): domain Eukaryota; kingdom Metazoa; phylum Chordata; class Amphibia; order Caudata; family Salamandridae; genus Lissotriton; species Lissotriton helveticus. The sequence goes on along the minus strand of NW_027611893.1, from coordinate 59,258 downwards.
GAAGATTAAGATTTTTTCTCCAGGAGTGGAGAAAAATAACAACAGACAAGTGGATACTGAATATCATGCAGTTCGGATACTGCATAGAATTGGAAAAGAGGCCACCAAACAGAAAACCAAAGAAAAGACAGCACTCGGGAAGAGAGCTGCAACTACTACAAGAGGAAGCCCAAGAACTGCTCCTCAAAGCGGCCAACGAACGAGTTCCTTTCAAAGAACGGAACAAGGGAGTGTACTCAAACTACTTCCTAGTGCCAAAGGTGGACGAAAGTCTAAGACCCATCCTGGACCTACGGTTCCTGAACAAATACGTCAAAACTCAAAAATTCAAAATGACGTCCCTACAAGAGGTCATCCCACAGATAAAAGCAGGGGACTTCCTGTCTACCATAGACCTCAAAGATGCGTACCTGCACATCCCCATGAACAGGCAGCACAAGCACATGCTAAGGTTCACAGTAAACAAGGATCACTACCAATTCACGACCCTGGCGTTCGGCCTAAAGTCCGCACCAAGGGTGTTCACCAAATGCCTCGCAGCAGTGGCCGCACATCTAAGAAGAATGGGGATACACGTGTACCCCTACCTCGACGACTGGCTGGTAAAGGCAAGCTGTTACAGGACATGCAAAGAGCATGCAGAACAGGTGACAAGAACGCTAGCAAGCCTGGGTTTCTCCATACACTGGGGAAAATGCTCGATGGAACCAGAGCAAGTGAAGATCTTCCTGGGAGCCCAGATCGACACCGTCCAATGCAGAGTCTTACCGAGCGAAAAGAGAACGCTCAGCCTGCTGAGGGAGAAACGTCACTACCAGAAGGGGCGAGCTCTGACAGTTAGGACTGTGAGCAAGATCTTGGGGATGATGGCATCATGCATACACCTGGTTCCCAATGTACGCCTACAAATGAGACCACTCCAAGAGTGGCTGCAACAACAATGGTCACAAGCTACAGGAAGTTGGGAGGATCTAGTGGTTGTAACGCACAGGGTGCAGGAAGAGATAAGGTGGTGGACCAAGGAGAGAATAACAGAAGGGAAACCTCTAACACCACCGGACCCAACAGTGACCATCACCACAGACGCATCCCAGAAGGGGTGGGGCGCACACATGAACAGGCTCAGAGTGAGGGGTCTGTGGAGCCCTACAGATGCAGTCAGGCACATCAACTACCTGGAACTGAAAACTGTGTTGCTAGCCCTCAAGGCCTTTCAGAAACACCTGTACAACCAGAAGGTGCTAATACAAACAGACAACACCACAACGTTTTACATAAACAAACAAGGGGGAACTCAATCGTTCCCTCTGTCAAACTTGGCACAGGAGATCTGGAAATGGGCTATACCACTAAAAATAGACTTGCTAGCCATACACCTGCCAGGGAAGGACAATGTAGAAGCGGAATGGCTCAGCAGGCAGACTTCAGCGTCCCACGAGTTGGAACTCAACAGCCAGGAAACAGAGAGTCTATTCAGGAAATGGGGTACCCCAACACTAGACCTATTTGCAACACACCGGAATGCAAAATGCCAATACTTTGCATCCAGGCAACCAGAGGCACTGTCCCAGGGGAATGCTCTATGGATAAGCTGGTCAAAAACATTTGCCTACGCTTTTCCCCCGATAGCACTGATCCCCAGGGTTCTCAACAAATGCATGAAGAGCAACATGACGCTCATCCTTGTGGCACCACAATGGGCCAGACAGACCTGGTTCTCTCAGATAATGGAGATGGCGCAGGGGCCCCCCCACAAGTTCTCAAAAAGAAGAGACCTACTCTCCATGGAAAACGGAGAAATTCTACACCCAGAGCCAGAGAGCCTCAACCTCTCAGCCTGGCTCCTGAGGACTTAGAATTCGCACACCTAAAACTACCAGAGAGCACCCTGCGGGTGCTGCGAGAGGCAAGAAGGCCCAGCACACGCAAGTGCTATGGGGAAAAATGGAAAAGATTCACTCAATGGTGTTGCAAGAAACAGCTCCAAAGGAAACTGACCAAGGAATCCACGGTGCTAAGGTACCTCACGCACCTAATTAAGGCTAAGCTAAGCTCATCCTCGCTGAGGGTGCACCTGGCAGCGATTGTGGCTTACACAAGAGGAGAAACAGGGAGAAGCTTCTTCACATCCCAAGTCGTGAAAAGATTCCTGGAAGGAGCTAAAAGAATAGCTCCGCCTAAAAGAATGCCGCCGCCGGCCTGGAACTTAAATGTGGTACTGACGGAGCTCATGAAAGCACCTTTCAAACCCATCCACAAAGCATCACTGCAAATGCTAACAATGAAGACGGCCTTTCTGGTAGCAATCACCTCGCTACGAAGGGTGAGCGAACTGCAGGCACTCACACTGCAGGAACCCTACATCCAGATACACAGTGACAGGGTCGTGATGAGAACTGACCCACACTTCATGCCAAAGGTGGTGTCAAGGTTCCACATGAATCAGAGTATTGAGATCCCTAGCTTCTTCCAGAATCCCACCACAAGCGCTGAGAGGTCGCTCCACACCCTAGACGCAAGAAGGGCTGTGATGCACTACATTGAAAGAACGAAGGAACACAGGAAAACAAAACAGTTCTTCGTGTCCTTCGCAAACAGTTACATGGGCAAACCAGTAACTAAAAACACCATAACTCGATGGATCGCACAGACAATTCAATTCTGCCACAAACAAGCTGGACAGGAGCTAACAGGAGGGGCACAGGCCCACTCCACCAGGAAGAAATGAGCAACAATTGCCTTTCTGGCCAACACACCAATTCAGGACATATGCCTGGTGGCAACATGGGCTTCAGTGCACACTTTCACTAAGCACTATTGCGTGGATGTACAGATGAACAAAGAAGCACAAGTAGGACAAAAGGTGCTTCAACATATTTTCAACAACCAACGCTCATCTTCCACCCAACCGCCACAAAAGTAACGAAAACCGCTACAAAATCTATGCACAGCATAGTGAATCCAGAAAGATTCACGCTGCACAACGAATAGTTTCTTACCTGTCGGTGTAGTTTTGCAGCTTGAAGATCTTTCTGGATTCACTAGCGAACCCACCCGCCTCCGCCAGAAAGATGAGGCTGGAGAAGAGGGTGGAAACACATACAAAAGGAAAACAAGTTGGAACGATTACAAGATACGTGGAAAGAATAACGTTGAAAAAACGATTAACAAACATAGCCATGGATTCACTACAAAGACAAAAAAGAAAAGAGACAGAAAAAAGAATCCGAAGATGGAGCCCAAGGGTGGTAGCTTCCGCCGGAAGCATGCCGACGTCACCGAAGGTACACCAAATGGTGGGACGTCGACGCCCACCTGGGCTACGACAAAAAAAAAAAAAGAGAGAAGAAAGACTACGATTCCAGACTCAACCACCAGATTGCGGAATATGCACAGCATAGTGAATCCAGAAAGATCTTCAAGCTGCAAAGCTACACCGACAGGTAAGAAACTATTTGTTTCTTACAGATTGTAATACATTATATAGAAACTAGCCACCTAGCTCTCAAGTGGCACTTTGAATTGTCTGGCCCCCACCTTTAGGCCTGTAGAGAAAGGTTTATTACTTGACGTGACTCGCAGCCAATGCAGTGCATATTATTGGAAAGTAGATGCCAGAGCAGTTTTTCCGTGTGGGACAGTGATCGCCTCAACTGTTAAAAGTTGAGCATTACGCAACACACTTCTTTTCACAATTCTTCTGCCAGACTCTGATTCGGGCAGGCAGGCCAATTGTGATGGTTTAGGTAGTTTGCCTTTGGTGCCCATCATGCTACAACTATTTCAACATTTGACTGGCAGGGTAGCAAGGGTAAGCAGTCACAGCCTCCTCAGGGAGGCAGCGTGGGGAGCACGAGTTCAGAACTCAACAACCAACATATATAATAGCTTCAATGTCCATCCCTATTCTTTTCTTCTGAGAATCCAGTATACAGGGAAGTGATTGTGGTTACGATACTGCCTTGTGGCACCACACTCCCTAATTGCCCTCCGGCTTATCCCACCCAGATGACCCCTTGATAGCTTGTCTGCCCAGCAGTTAGAGCAGTAGCATGACTCAGGCTCAGTGCAGTGGCAATTGAACCCACAAATGAAAAGTGCACTCAGTTCATGTTTCTCAAGACTCTTGATGCTGTTGGTGTAGTGGGTGATTGGATGAGTCTCTCATGCTCCTACTGAAGGAATCTGGCACCGTGCTTTCCCTTCAGAGGCAGAGGCCCACAAAGACTGCCTTAGTGGCTGCAGAGGAGACTGGACAGCCAGTGCATCCATACGAGTGGCCAGCAGGCTCCCTTCGGTGCTGAACCTGGTGCTTACGTGTGTGCAGGCCTGGCTTCTCCTGCAGGCGATGTCCCTGCACTTCTGGGAGACTGACTGTCAGGTACCAGCTCTGGTCACTCAGCAGTTCTTCAAGTACTGGAGGAAGCACTTCCGTCCTTGGTAATGAAGGACTTGGCAGAAGAACAGGGTTGGAAACGTAGATTTTCTGCCCCCAGCTTCAGGACTGGTTTGGGTGGCTACTCCTTTTAAGTGCCATTTTCAGACTGATCTCCAGAGACAGCCTTTGTGTTCAGTAATGCATCTTAGAGCAGGTAGCACTGGAGCTGCTCTGAATTCCATCTTCAGTATTTTCAGCTATTATTTTGTACTTTTCCAAAATGTTTCTTGTTTTTCTATGTCCTATTACTCTTTTTTTCCCTTTTACTGAAGAGTGCAAGACTACAAGTAGTCTTGGCATTTTTTAATAGGTTTATTTCTGAGCATTACATTTATTTGGCTTACAACGTTTGTGTAGATTACAGGCCATATATTTGAACCATGATTTATATATGCCTAATTCCCTTTAAAAACAGATCAATTCTATGATGTTCAATTGGCGTCGCAGCCCCCCACTGCTGTTTTGATACCAGGGCTGTATTACCCACATTGGGAGCACTGTAATGTTGTAGGTTTTCAGTGGGGTAGAATAAATGTAAGTAATAAATATTCATACCCTCACATAAACTTGCAAAGGTAACATACAAAGACCATTTCCCCATTTTTTGGGAAACTGGTCTAAACTAGTATCCGGTTCTCTATACAACTTAACATACCTCTCCTATTCATTGTGTTAGTTGTCTGAATAAGAGAAAATTGAACGATTGACTGGCCTATAAAAGGCACGTTTTCTGTATATGTTGTTTTTTCTTGTCCTAAACAGTTGAGAACAATGGTGGGACTACAGCATGATGCTTATTGCAAATATAGCAGAGAGCCTGTCGTCGTTTTGTGAAGCCTGCAAGCGTCAGAGGAAGGGTATAGTGCAGTACTGCAGGCTAAACTTGTATTGTGTAGATTCTGTAGAACATAACATCTGAAGGTGTATTGTTTATTGAAGATGTTTTCTAATCTTAGTAAATGCAATACAGAGGACCTGAACATATGTTTGTACGCACCTACTATACAGTGCCATTTCTCATGCTATTATTTCTGTTTTCCTTCAGGGCTTATATCTGGTTTACAACCCTGTCCAGCTCTCCACTGCCGGCGCAGTTGCTATCTTACTTCTAGGCCTGGTGGGTTATTATATCTTCAGGATGACCAATCACCAAAAGGACCTGTTTCGCCGTACTGATGGAAACTGCAAAATCTGGGGTAAAAAACCTGAGTACATTGAGTGCTCCTATACATCTGTGGACGGAGCGAGGCACTACAGTAAACTGATGATCTCAGGATTCTGGGGGGTGGCAAGACATTTCAACTACACTGGAGACTTGATGGGCTCTCTGGCCTACTGCCTGACCTGTGGCTTCGATCATATACTGCCCTATTTCTATATTATCTATATGACCATTCTGCTTGTCCATCGCTGCATCAGGGACGAACATCGCTGTACCAGCAAGTATGGCAAGGACTGGAAGCGGTACACTGACGCCGTGCCTTATCGACTACTGCCAGGAATATTTTAATTTCAAATTAGGTTTCATATTTTATTTTAAATATAATGTACTGACATGCCATTTGCAGTAAAATGCTTGTTTTTGTATTAAACATTGTTTAAAAACAACCACGTAGTCCAACAATCTATTTTCGAAGATTGCCAAATGGAAACTGTAGGCCCTACTTAAGCTGAGTTGGACTCATTTGACTGGCCTATAAAAGACACGTTTTCTGTATATGTTGTTTTTTCTTGTCCTAAACAGTTAAGAACAATGGTGTGCCCTTCTGTTAAATCTTCGCCTATGTTATCTCATTAATTTGTTTATTACACCAACACAGTCTCGTTGAAAAGTAAGTGACTGTGTCGCCACCAAACATGCGCTTTTACAGTGTGAATCTTTTCTGGATTCACATGCTGCGCAATATTCCGCCATCTAGTAGTTGGATCCAGAATATTCTCTCCTTTCTCTCTCTCGTTTTTTTTTATTAGTGTAGGGGTGTCGTCGATGTCAACCACCATTAGGTGCCATGTCTGTCCGGCAATGTGACATCAGCTGTACGTGGTAGTCCCTCCGTGTGGTTGCATCTTCAGATACTTTTTTTCCTCTGTTGGTTCTGGAAGAGGTCCTTTAAGCATGCAAGACAATTTTGGTTTTTCTGCACGACGTCAATGGGAAAGACTTGCAGACACCTGCTGAATGGTTGAAGGAATTTCAAAAAGCAGTGAAGAAGAAAAAAGATTTAGGGATTTTCGTCAAAGATTCCTCCCACTGAAGAGCGAGAGAGAGATAAGAAGCATACGTCTGTTTAATATGCTGTCTTAAGGGCAGCCATGTGGTGTGCCTCTTTTGTTTGCCGAAGGATCCCTGCGCAGAGGCTACAACACGAGCTGAATTCCAACCCAAACTTTGAAGTGCCACCGAGATAATGTTGGTTGGGGTCACCGCGGCTGTCGGCAATGCTCTGACGGTGAGGCCAATGGGAAAACTATTATGCTTGATGGCTTCTTGCATCCCATGTTACAGATGAGTCCACTCCAGGCGTGACTGAAACTACAGTGATCACAGGTAAGCAAGAGGTGGGTTGACCAGGGAAATACAGTGGCGAAGCATAGGGTAGAACACTGTAGAGAAACCTTTTTAACACCTAACTCTAACCATTACAACAGATACTTTCCACAGAGGATGGGAGGAGGGGAGGCAGATCACATGGGAAAACTGAACGTCAAAGGATAATGGATCCTGAGAGATGCAGTGCTACTCATAAATATCTTAGAACTGAAGACATTTTGTTTTAGCCATGAAGACATTCCAAACACAGATAGAGGGGAGTACAATTATGATCTAAACAGACAGACAAACGAGCCACGTTTTACCGCAACAAACTGGGAACAATGTCACACCTACTGTCTCTACAGGCACAGGAGATATAGACTTGGGTCATACAGAGAATGGTGAGCCTATTGGCCCTCCACCTGCGAGATTTCAAAAACACACAGGCAGACAAGCTAAACAGGCAGGCTGGCACCTCTCGCAGATCTTTGAAAAATAATTCAAACTATGGGGCAAGAAAATAAGTGCATCTCTTTGCAACCCCCGAGTACGTGGCATGAAGAAACTTTGCATTCAGGTATCCACATCCCCTGTCTATGGGGAATGCCCCGTCGATAGACTGTTCAGGAACTTTGCAAACACTTTCCACCAATCGGCATGATGCCGTTTGTATCGGAAAGATGCAACAAGCTCAGGTGATACTATTGCTAATAGCCCCCAATGGGACAGACCGACATGGTCTTCAGACCTAGTGGAAATGGCACAGTTGAGACTACTAGCATATCAGGACCTGCTCACAACACAAAGGGGCCAGGTGTACCACTCAGAACAGAGCACCCTCAGCCCAGCAGAATGGCTCCTGATGCATTGGACATCTGTGTGTGCCACAGAGGGCATTAGACATCCTTAAAAACCAGAAAGGACCCCACAAGAAGATATTACACAGCAAAATGGAACAGGTTCATTCACTGGTGCAATAGAAACAGCCACAAAAACAATCGGGCGCAGGAAACTACCATCGTTAAGTACTGCATATACCGTATTAAAAAGAGACTCTCTTATGCCTTACTGAAAAGTAATCCATCCGCCATAGTGGCGCATTCAAGAGGTGTCACATGAAGTTTCTTAGTACACCAGTGATCAAACGGTTTCTGGAAGAGGCGCAAAGAATAGACCCAGCAAGGGCAGCACCCACGCCTTTGTAGAACTTCAATCTGGTACCCACACAGTTAATGAAGCCATTCTTTGAACCCATGCACAAGGTGGGCATCAAATATGCTTAAGACTCTTGTTCTCATTGCTATTACAGAGTGAGGGAGTCGCTAGCTCTCAGTATGTATGAATCTTATTCACAAATACACAAGGACAGATAAGTGATGAGGACTAATCTGAAATGTTTGCCAAAGGGATCACACACATCCATTTTTACCAGGCTATACAGCAAATAGCTTTTTGTAAAAACATAAGCAGAAAGGGCACTTCACACGAGCAATGATATACTACAAAGCAAAATAGTACGGTATACCATTTTGTTGTCTCCTTCGCAAAGGTTCACTGGTAACCAAGTGATACATCACCTGATATATAGCCCAAACAATGTAGATATACTACAAGAAAGCAGGAGTAGCACGACAAGAGAAACCAAAAGCACACTCAGCAACGAAGATAGGTGCAACTCTGACCTTCATTGCCAATATGTCAGTTAATTACATTTGTAAGGCAGCCACATGATAATATGTACACACATTTCCCAGGCACTACTGTGCGGATATTCAAGCTAACTTAGAAGCACAAGTCAGACAACAAGTACCTCAACACCTCTTTGCAAATACAAACTCATTTGAATCCATTCTTCCAAAGGGAACGTAAAATCTATGCACAACATGTGAATCGAGAAAAGATTCACACTGCAGCCTCATTCAGTTCAAATACTTGCACAGAGCCTAATATACCAGACACCGATTATGGCGTGCTGGACTCATCGCATCCTCGCATTGCTTGCGCTGTACATCTATAGAGGGTACAATTCTCCATACTGTCTGGTCATGCCCAGTACTATCCAAGTTCCGGAACGGGGTGTTCACATGCCTGTCAGAGGTCTTGGGGTGGACCATTGCTTCCTCACACAGACTTGCTTTACTACATATTACAGAGTACATAGATGGGAATAGATATTAGCGTCACCTTTTATTACAGGGCCTTACTCTGGTGGATAATCGTATATCCCTGACCAACTCCTCCCTATTGCGTTGCCCTTGATAGTAGGTGTGGGTACCTGAAGTTTGAGCATTTTGTGTTTTCAGCTGTGGCAAAAAAAATCTATTTGGGGAAACCCCCACTTTTGAAAGTAGGGATGGAGTTCCCACTCATGGGTCTGTTGCTGCATCCTGCTGAGCAGGTCTGCAAAATTGTTGTCAACTCCCGGCAGATATTCATCCAAGATCTGAATGTGGTGGTGAAAAGCCCAGTCCATATGGTCTGAGACAGTTGTAAAAGTTTAGTATACCGTGCCCCCCCCCCCCCCCCCTGTTGTTGTAAATAATACATGGGTGTCATATTGTCTGTCCGGACTAGGACAACCTTGTGAGATAGGTAAGGAAATAAACCATTCATAGCTATGAAAATCTGAAGCTCCAAGCAGTTGAAGTTTAGGGATTGAATGTATGGCATCCCACAGACCTTGTACTGTGAGGTCTTGTAGAGGGGCACCCCAACCAAGTTTGTGGTAGAGTGAGACGAGAAACCGGGTCCAGAAAAGTCCACCCCTCACCAGGTTGTTGGTGTTCCACCATTGCAGAGAACGGTGAGTGTGGCGGTCTGTCAACACTAGATCTTCAAGGTGAGCTAAACATTGCTATACAGGATGCATATGTAACCTTGCGTGGGGGACTATGGCAAGAGGCCATCATCACTAACAGATGCATCACAGTCCGAACTGTGAGATGAGTTGGGTTGGAAATGTGCAAGAGTATTTGAAAATTCTGACCTCGAGCTGGTTTGGGATATGCTATTCCTGACTGTGTGTTGAGGATTCCTTATAGGTATGGTCGAATTTGGAGAAGTTGAAGGTGGGACCTGGGAACATTTATTGTAAACCCCAAGTGGTGAAGTAGATCCACAATCAACTGAATGTACTGTTAACACTGAAGGTAGGCGTTTATGAGCCAATTATCAAAATAGGGAAATACGGGAATGTTTTGTCTTCTTAGCTACCACTACTGGCAAACATATATTGTGAACACTCCACGTGCTGTAGTCACCCCGAAAGGTAGAACTGTGAATTGGTAGTGTTTTACTGCTATGACAAACTTGAGGTATTGTTTTTCTTTTTTTGTGTCCTCATACATGCCATCGGAAAATGCTCAAGATGGAATAACTCCACTCCCCTCGTACAACCCCTTATTCGAGACCACCCTAGTGGTGGGCCTGAAGGAGAGATAAAGTCTTCCCAGAGGTACGGCTATATCCTAGTCCCACTCCCGTTCGCATCAACTGAAAGGCCACCTGTTACTAGGGAGGACCGGACCGACAGACCTACGGCATAATCATAGGACTGACCTTACTTCTCTCTCCAGATCTTCAAAGCTGCCCAGATTTTATTGGCGCTAGAGATATCACAGGCCATATCAGATTGACTAGTCATAATGATGTTCTTTAGACAATCCGCAAAAGAAGGAGGTGCCTCAGACTTCCAAGCTCTACAAATTTCCCTCCTTGCAATGATTACTACATAAAATGCAAACTTCGAGGCTGGAGCATTCAAACCATAGTCCGGCAAAAGACCGAAAAAAATTAGCCTGGCACTTACTACAATCTGCATACACAGTACATCCTCCAGAAAACCACATACCTCAGTCCAAAATGGGCCGATCTTCGGGCAATCCATAAACATATGCAGGTCATCAGTAGCTGGATACTTACATCTGGGGCAATGATAGATGGTTGCAGACATCTTAGACAGTTTACCTGCGGTCTAATACACTCTATAAGCGGTGTATAGGTGATTTCTCCTAAGATTAGCTGGTTTGACCACAGCCTGTAACATAGAAAAGGAGTCACACCGTAGTTTCCATAAATCACCCCCATTTTCAGAAAAAACACTACCCCAGCCTCCCGCCAACTCTAAGTCTAGACTATCCCCTGTGTCTATGAGTGCTCCATACCAAAAAGATACTTCACGTTTCCATCGTCCTGTTCTAGAGATAGAATCCACAGTTATACTCATATTGTCATTAACCCACAACTGTGATGCCCACCATGCAGACAACTGATAAAACTTAAACCTCGTCAATGTCCCACTGGTTATTCTGGACAATGAATCCCAGCTGATAAGTTGTAGATTCTCCTGGAGCCCTCCCCACAGTCTGATTCCTGCAGATCTAAGTGGTTGTGACAATTGGTCCTGGAGGCATTCCGGGGTGCCAGGAGAATGCCAAATTGGGGCCTGTGACGTGTAGTATGGTATTCGCAGATTATTCCTGATGTACCTCCAATTTTTTAGTGCAGCCAATAATACCTTGAGTCGGACTTTCTTGTACAACTTGGGGTCCCCAAATTTATAAAGAAAAAACTCCTGTCCCTACGGAATATCATGCAGCAATGCCCGAGCAAGCGGCCCATGGAAGAAGAATCAATCGTATTGGCTAAGATTCAAAAAATTTTAAAATGAAAAGCATGGCAATAGGAGAGCAGGTCGGCTTAGGCTAATCCTCCCAGGTTTAGCCCACTCCTGTGCTTTTTCCACGCAATTCTCGATGTTTTTGTGGCCCAAATCAATGACCCAATTTTACCTTGAAGAGTGGCAAGGTCTCTAACATTAAAGGGAAGTGGGATTGAATTAAACAAAAAGGTTAGCTTAGGCAGAATTATCATTTTAACAGGGTTCATCCTCCCATATATATTTAGTGGTAAATTCGCCCAGCGTGATAGTAAACAGCCCACCTCCTTAGAAACCTTCTCCCAACTGATCTTAGATGTATCTATCAGCTTCTGCGCTAAATGAATCCCTAAGTATCGCATCCGACCCTTTGCCCCTGGTATTGCATTTGCCCAATTCCAACTCATTATTTCAGTTTTTTCTCTATTAACTTTGTAACCCGAGACCTTACCGAATTCCTCAGCTAACTCGTACAGTCTGGGTATGGCTTTTATATAATCAGATGTATACATTAAGAGGTCATCCGCATAAAGGGCAAAATTAAGATCCAAGTCAGCGATCTTAAACGGCAAAATAAAAGGAAATTCTCTAAGGGAACAAACATAGGGTTCAATATATAAATTAAACAATAAGGGTGACAGGGGGCAGTCCTGTCTGGTACCTCTTGAAATATCAAACCATTCCGATAGAATACCATTGACTAAAACTTTCGCTCTTGGGTTCGAATAGAGAGATTTGACAACCTCAATAAAATGTATAGGGAACCTGAAACTATGCATGGTCTCCCAGAGATAATTCTAGTTCACCTGGTCAAACACCTTAGCGGCATCGACTGCAACAAGGGTTAGTGACAACTTTTTTTCAATTGCAACATTGATTGCCCCAGTGGCTTGAAAAGTAAGCTCATTGAGCTGCCTACCCGGTATGAATCCCCTCTGATCAGGATGTATAATAGTTGTAATAATTTTTGCCATCCTGGCAGCCAGGATCCCGGAGAAGATCTTAAGATCCGAATTAAGTAAAGAAATGGGCCTATATTCCTGAATTTTCTGGGGGTCCTTATCTTGCTTGAGGATCAGGGACACTGTTGCTTCCGACCACGAGGGGGGATAGCTTCCTAGTGTATATATATTTTGCTAAAAATAATTTTTAGGGCCGGAACTATCCTATCTGATAGGCCCAAATATATCTAAACAGGGAGCCCATCTGGACCTGCAGCTTTGCCCCTGTTCATTTTTTTAAAGTTGTACTATGATCTCCCCCTCTGAGATACTAGATGATAAATATATCCTGTCGATCTCCGACAGGCAAGGGAGGTGTCTCTGGTTCAGTTATACTTTGACAACGTCCGGACTATAGTCGGTGTCCTCCTTACTTGAGGTATTTTGAGGTGAGCAGCATGTTTGGGTATGTGAAAGTAAGCGTCCTTTATGTCTAATGTTCCCATAAAGTCACCATGTTGTATAAGTGGGATGACATCCTGTAGAGTAACCATATGATGGTGTCCTGATAGGATGTAGTGATTGAGAGTTCTGACGTCTACGATTGGTCTTAGTGATGCGTCCTTTTTTAGAAACAGAAAGTACAGAGAATATGCCATGTTGATGAGGGACTGGTTCTATGGCCCCTTTGCAGTGGGATTTAGAAGAGGCACGAGAAACTCTTCAGCTATCATGATTATAAAACACATACGGAGATACAGCACGAGCAGGGAGATACTCCAGGCCACTACTAGCGTGGCTGGTCAATAGAGAAAGAGCTGGGAATGTAGTGGCAGTAATAAAGGATGAACTGGGGAACACTCTTACAGCTCAAGACGACATATTAAAGCGGTTTGCAGAATTCCACTCAGAACTTCATACTCAGCAGGGAGCTATGATGAGGCGGGTATGACAGCACTCTTAGATGCAGATAGGCTGCTGAGATGTGAGAGGCTCTAAGTGCCCCGATAAATGAAACAGATGTACAATGGGCGATTGCACAAATGAGCACCAGGAAAGCACCAGGGAATGATGGTCTAGGAGCCGAGTTTTATAAGGAATATATTGATTTGCTATGCGCACCACTTTTGAATATGTATGAGGAGGCATCTGAAAAAGGGGTTTTACATGATACATTGAGAGAGGCATATATTGGGATTTTGCCGAAGCCAGGACGTGATTTGTCCAAATGTGAATCATTGTGTCTGTTATCCATGATCAATGTGGATTCTAAGCTGTTAGGAAAGATTCTGTCTCTTTGCTTGGTTAAAGTGGATGGGGCACTAGTTCACCCTAATAAAGCAGGTTTGCAGGAGGTCGTACTTTTACTACTAATATAAGGAAAGCATTTCTTATACTAGAAGAGGTTCAAAAAGGTGAAGAGCCTTGTGCATGTGCGGGTTTAGACACACATAAAGTGTGGATTGGTTATATATGATGAATGTATTGAAAAGGTACAATCTGGGAGTTATCTATTTAAAATGTGTACAATTACTTTATACTGAAAGTCGAGCCAGGGTACCAGAAGGCATTGGTTTACCTGACAGCAGAATTATGGAACGGGGGACCACCTGTCTCCATTGATATTCGCGTTAGCTGTTTAGCCCCTACCAATGTCGATATTAGCTCGATATGAGAGAGACAGGGTAATGGTAAGAATACAAAGAGAAATTATCCCTTTATGGAGTGGTGTGGAGTGGTGTGGTGGTGTGGCTCACTGGTTAGAGGCGGCAGGCTCGGAAGCAGAGGACGGCCAGGGACCAGGGTTCAATTCCCAACGCGGCAGGGTCGTGGACCACGGTCAGCGGACTCGATAATTCTCGCCTCGGTGCCTACTCTAACCAGGGATCACACTCGGCAACTCTGGGCATTAACTTGCCTCATCTCCACACCGGCCCCCCACAAACGCCGGGGATGCCTGGTTTCACCTTGGAGATACCCAGTAGGGACCATCTCACAGGGAAAGCCAGGACGGGTTCCCCAGCGGTCTATAGCGCAGAGATACTCCTTCGGGAGTCGATTCTAGCGCTTTAGAAACCCACAATTAATTAATTAAGCTGAAAATATTTTGTTGACTGTGCGAGACCCTGAACGAACATGGCCTATAGTATATAATACTTTAAGGAAGTAGGGGTGTTGCAGGGATCCTGCTCTCACACAGAACTGTGCATAGAGACTTGGAACCTCAGTAAATTAGGGTGTGCCAAAACTCACCTTAGTACCCAAAATCCCCTACCAGACTAGCAATCAGTGTCTCATTGGTTCTTACAAACTCCCAATGTTTAGACAACCCAGAACATGGACTTAGAACACCTCAGGTAACGTGGAACACATGAACACTTTCATTATACTATCATACCAGTCCAAAACGAGGAGTGAATGAAGACATGTGCAAGTTTAAAATGTTTACTTCTAATGCAGTGTTCTCAAGCGCAGTGTCTTAGCTGTTACAAGCAAACATATTATAAGAAACAAGGTTATCAGCATAGTTACTATTCCATAAAATACAAAGGGTGAAAGCATGTTTAAATGCTAAAGGGAAAAGGTCTAAATAGCACCTCAGTTTACCCTCCCTTGCTAGTATATTATATTATATCTACAGAAGGTCTCTTTGGGTTTAGAAGGGTGGGCCCATACCTCTGGTCTTAGTAGAAATGGATCACATCTCTTCTGCACCAACTCTCTGCATGCGAATATTCATCAAAGTGTGTTTGCATGCTCTGCGCAGTGCATTATTAAACGCGCCTAGCCCCAGAGTTGGCCACAGCTGCACATGTATTATGTCTAGACCGTGCGCTGATCAAACTGAACAACAAGCGCTGTGTTGAAATAACCTTGAAGGCCTCGGCACTCACTGTTCAGACATAGCTTAACAAGCAAAGCTTATATTATAGGCAAACACATTATATTCTCGTGTGAAGCAAAATATCCTACTAGGCTAAAAGGTTTAATAACAAAATGTGCCGGGTGCAGAGGCTGATGGAAAGAAAAATGGCGTTGAAACCTCTAACAAGCTCATGCTAACATAACACAGCGTGAAGGCAAAGCCAATCTACATGACAGGGGCACATTCTGGATTCATGCTGGATTCAGATAAAACAGTTATTTACCCGATACGGGCACCGCAATTAGGAGATGGAGCAGTCAGTGATATTAGAGTGCAGAGAATACCTATTAAATATTTGGGAGTAAAGTAGTGTTCCAGCGTTAAGGAAATATTTGAAGCTAATGTAGGGTATTTATTGGACAACACGGAACGTAGTGTTCAAAGATGGTTAAAGTTTCCTCTGTCTTTAATGGGGGGAATAGCGATCAGTAAGATGTTGCTTCTTCCCAGGGTGATGTATGTCCTACAGCAAATGCTGATGCGAATTCCAGAGGCATGCTTTATACGACTAGATGAGTTACTCCGCTTAATATACTGGGGTACAGAAAGAGAGCGTATTAGTTTAAAAGTATTGCATCTACCATGGGACAGTGGTGGATTGCTGGCCTCACATTTTAGGAGTTATTATAAGGCCTCCCACTTACAGCATGTTACTGGGTGGTTCATGGACCCTTACATTGACCCTGTGACGGGCATGTTGGCAAGGCTGGTCAGACAATGTGAATTGTTAGCCTTAACGTTAGCCTATAGGCAAAAAAGAAAGGCACTCCCATTGCAAATCTGTAAATTACTGCATATATGGAAACAAGTAACAAAAGGTACAAATGACACTTATATATATATATATACCCCAGCTGGTGCATTAGTTAACAGATATTTGCCCTCTGTTACTGGCGTTCTTGCAGGATGGGACGGGGTGGTATTCCACTACAATAGGAGATTTATATGAGGATGGCCGTCTGATGAGTTATGCTAACTTTTGTGAAAAATGGGATCTGGTACTTCGAGTCTAAAATTCTGCGGATACTGGACTCCCTTCCCACCGTCAGCCCCCCTCCCATCCTGGCTACGGCGGACGAAAACAACAGCCCACAGCTGGAGACTTTCAGGGCAGTTTCCCTCACCGAGGTGACGTCCACGCTAGAGAAAATGAAAAGCGGTTCCCCCCTTGACCCAGCCCCGGCTAGATTCTTAAAAAAGGTGTCCTCCACCATAGCTCCAATCATCAAGGACCTTATCAACTCTTCCCTTGCTGGTGGAACGGTACCCTCCAACTGGAAGAACGCAGTTGTGAAGGCTTTACTGAAAAAGCCCCAACTGAACCCGGACGACATGTCCAATTACAGACCGATCTCACTGCTCCCTTGTATCAGTAAGATGGCTGAAAAACTAGTCAACTCGCAACTATCCCAATTTCTCGAGACAAACAATATCCTGCGCCAATCCCAAACTGGGTTTCGACCTGGCCATGGCACGGACACCGCACTCCTCTCCGTCATCGAGGAGGCAAGGTGTATCCTAGACTCAGGGGGATCAGTGGCAGTGATCCTCCTGGACCTTAGCGCCGCCTTTGATACGGTGGATCATCGTGTCCTTCTACACCGCCTGGCCAAGGCAGGTATTGTGGATACGGCGCGAGCATGGATCGAATCCTTTCTTTCTCATCGATCCTTCCAGGTGTGGGACGGCAACTCCCGGTCAGAACCTCTTCCACTGAAGAATGGAGTTCCCCAGGGGTCGTCGCTCAGCCCCACCCTGTTTAATGTCTATATGGCTCCCCTGGAAGACGTAGTGGCCCCCTACGGTATAAAAATAATTAATTACGCTGACGATACCCAACTTGTTGTATCCCTGTCTCACCTGGATAACCATCCTGACAGCCTGCTGCACTGTCTCCAGGACATCCATACCTGGATGTGTGACTCGGCCTTGAAGCTGAACGGCGCAAAGACCGAGATCATGCTCCTGGGCAATAAATGGACGACCTTCCCACCCACATCTTGGCCCGACACCTTCGGCGAAATCCCCTCTCCTAGAAAGGAAATCAAGACACTAGGAGTTTGGCTGGAACCTGACCTTACCATGAAACGCAGGCAGCCAAGACAGCAGGTGCCTGCTTCGGTCTCCTGCGGTCCGTACGTAAGATCTTACCCCTTCTTCCCATTCCATCCAGGAAATTGCTTGTCCAGGGTCTGGTCTTGGCCCGGCTCGATTACAGCAATGCCATATATCTGGGGGCCCCTGAATACACCTTGGCCAAACTCCAACGTACCCAGAACGCGGCGGCCAGGCTCATTATGAACCTTCCCCCCCAGAGCGTCGGCCAAGTCTGCCCTCAAAGCCCTACACTGGCTTCCAGTCCGCCAGAGAGTAGAGTTCAAGGCCCTATGTACCTCCCACAAGCTCATCAACGGAGTTGGCCCTGCCGCGCTTAAACACATGGTCACCCCTTACAAAGCCTCAAGACCCCTTCGCTCCGACGCCGAACACTTTGCTACGGTGCCTAAATTTAGGAAGGCCCGCACCGGCGGTCGCCGCTTCTCGGTCAAATCCTCCACAGCGTGGAACTCACTCCCTCTCAGTCTTCGCCTGGAACCCTCCCACATGGTGTTCCGCAGGAAACTTAAAACCCTCCTTTTCCCTAAATAAAGCACCCCCCCTAGCCCCCTTTGTATCCTCACAGGTTGAATAGCGCGGGGATGCCTACGGGTCACCAGGCGCTTTAGAAATCGCAAAATAAATAAAAATAAATAGGAGGCAGTTTTTTGGCTTATGCGAATTTAACAGCGGCCATCCATAAGGCCTGGGAAGGATTTCTTCAAGAACCGGATACACCGCTCGTTAACTGAGCCTAACTAGATATGGCAGGGGAAAACAAGCTTATTACCAGATTATATTTGTTACTTTTACCAAAGGATATGCCTCGTTTAGGTGTATTACGATCACAATGGGAGGCAGACATTGTGAATCATTGTAAGATGTGGAATGGACGACTATATTGGGGGACTGCAGGAGAGTATCCCATAAAGTGAGACAGAAATTGATCCACTATAAATTTGTACATAGGGACTATGTTGCCTTTGGCTGGATACATAAGCCGGACACTGCTAAATCGGATACCTGCCCTAAATGTAGACACTATCAGGTAGATGCATCAAGCATTTTTGCGAGCGCAAACGGTGCGTATCGCAAAATTCGGCTGTTTGCGCCCGCAAAAATGGCATTTGAGATGCATCAAGGGTTCATGCACTCGCAATTTAAGAATTCGCAAATAATTGTGAGTTCTCAAATTGCGATTGCATTTAAGGAATCGCAAATTGCGATTCCTTAAATGCAATGCATGAACCATTTCAAAATTGCGAATTCGCAATCTGGGGCCGCTATTTACCGCGAAGTCTAACTACGTGGTAAATAGCAAAAACTTAGAAAAATGCACTTTAGTGCATTTTTCTAAGTTGTATGTTACACACACACACACACATGTCCTTGGGACATGTGTGTACGCAACACCAGTGAACATTACCATTTATGGGGTGCAACAGGGTGTCCTTTGGACACCCTGGCACCCTTGAAATTGCTTCCTTATTTGCTAATTGCTAATCGCAAATAAGGTAAGACTCCCCATTCATTCCTATGGGCCTTTAGGCCCATAGGAATGAATGGGAAAGCCATTCCTTATTTGCAATTAGCAAATAGCGAATCGCAAATAAGGAATCAGTAGAAATCGCTAAAAATATTGCGATTTCTACATGCATCCCGTTTTGCGAGTCTTTAATAGCGAATCCTTAAAATTCGCTATTAAGGACTCGCAAAACAGGACTTTGATGAATCTGGGGGTATGTTGGAACGTATATACATATGAGGTGGGAATGCTAGGGGATACAGGAGTTCTGGGAAGTTGTCATCAAGGTTCTGCAGGATTTGAAGGAGTTGCCTTTGCAGTGTTCTTTCCAGGTATGCTTGTTGGGTTTAATATCATGCACTAAGATGACAACATGCTGCAACAATTGTTGAATTGGGGTTAGTAACTGGAAAGAAGTGCATAGTAAAATGTCGGATCACATCTAAAATTCCTAAAATAAATCTTGGCTCCGAGAATACATATGGTGGCTACGGGGTGCACAGGGGGGTCTGGCGTAAATTAATTCTGACTGAGCAAAGTCAAGACGGTAGGATGATTTGGGACCTAGAGGAGATACAACTTCAGCAAATTATTGATGAATCAACACAAACGCCTGAAGATGCACCAAGTGAACTTTGAGATTACATTGATCTTAGCCTGTTCAATGACGCCGCACCTGTTATTGCTACAGTTTGATGTCTGTATTTAAAATAATGATGTTGGATAATGGTATACTTCTGCAAAATATAGATTTAAGTCGCTTCCATTGAATCGTGGACAGGGTAAGGGGATGGGTGGGAATTGTTTAATGTCCTTATTGCTATGATGCAAAATATTATAGTATATATTAAAAAAAAAAGTAACATGTACAATTGAAGATTTGAACATGTTCTGTAAATGTGGGGACATTTGAAATTGGAGGTTAGTATCCTCAGATTCGTAGAAGCAGTGCAAGCACAACAAGCAGAATATATTATGGATGATGAGTGCCCTCAACTGAATTTAGAAATGCTCCAACCTTGCTATTAAAATTAAAACTTGGATTTTTTAAATATGTGTTTGTGAATTAAATGAAGAGACAGTTCATCACGTTTGTATATGTTTGATGAATGCTTGTTTCTGTATTTTTTGTGTATTGGTTTGTGGTTCAAATCATTGAAACTACTTGGTCTCCTGGCTTCCGACTGGCTTAGTGAAGGTGCCCGGATTCCCAATAAGGATTCATTGGGGTCCCCAGGTTCCAGTAAGGAGTAGATGGGAGTACTCAGAAGTTAAGAACCACTGGCATACAGGTTGACATGGTGTGTTTCTCATATCCCCCTCATCTGCAGATAGGTAAAACACATGTGAATGAGTCAGCACATTAAGCCTCAATCAGATGCTATTCCATACGAGTTTTACTAGCACTGCCCTACAAAAGTAGGTGCTCCTGTGTCTTCTGTCTCCCTTCCAAATTTTCCCCTTCTTTCTCTTGATCAATCAGTACCTTTAGAAAGATTTGAGGACAGCTGGGACTTTCAGAGAATCTACATTTTTGCCCAAAGCATGACAGTCTCCAAGAAGGACAAAGGCATGATATCTATCTTGCACCTCTGCCTTCTAAGTAAATTTTGCCGACAGAACAAATTCAAGATGCTGTCCCTGAGGTAGTTCCTGTTGGTGTAGAGATTGGTTGGTATCCATGGATCTCCAAGAGGCCTACTGCCATCTTCTGATTCACCCTTTCCACAGGTGATAATTGAGATTCACATTTGGAACCAATTGCTATCAGTCAGTGGTCCTACCGTTCAGACTGATGACCGCACCAGACATCTCTATTAAGATGTCATCTGTCGAGGCAGCTTCGCTGTGGCGGGTGGTAATCCATGTACTTTTGCACTTGCATCACTGGCTGTTGATGAGACAGCTATGTGGCTAAACCCCAACAACATCTCTTGAGTGCCTTCTCTCATATCACTCACCCACTTACCCTCCTCTACACCATCGGTGGTTAGCACAGGCGTGGACGTGTTCTGCACTTTCGACTGGGAATGAGAAGGCTGAGCTCCACAGCATCACTGTAGCAACATTTGGATCTTCATGTCAGTGGTACTTCAACTCTGACAGGCTCCCTAAACATAAGACAAAATGCTCTCAGTCATATGTCACTGGAGGAACATAAGTGGGTGCTCTACTGTAGCGATTTCAAGCAGCACTGCTAGGCGTCAGGTACACTGCCGCACTACATCTCCCAGAACCCCCTGGGTTCAGGCGGTCCGGAGATCAGTGACGGCTAGTGTACATAAGCACCTCCCAGAAAGGGGAGGGTGCTTGTCAATCCTTCCTGTTTCCCTGACGAAGCCTGATGTCCGCTGGTGTCCCGCTGTTGAGGACGACGCCGGAGAGTAGAGACCGACGCCGGAGTTCCGCGGACGCTTGCCTTCCCGCTTTTGAGGACGACGCCGGAGTTCCGCGGACGCTTGCCTTCCCGCTTTTGAGGACGACGCCGGAGTTCCGCGGACGCTTGCCTTCCCGCTGGAGGAGGTAGGGGTATCGCGCAGCTGTGCTAGCGAGACCTTTTGTTTATGTTCTTTTGTATTTCTGACGAGTGGCACCCGTAGGGTATTTTACTCAAGGGACCGTAGTGAAGTTAACTACATAGAACCTCTCGTGCTACTTACAGAATCTGACTCGAGACTTTTCCCGGTACCATAACTGTTCAAGAACTGTGAATTCAACAGTCTAGAGTTTCGTTATCGGATGTATGAGTCACAGTCGATGTGATTGGTGAGAGGGATTACCGCACCCAACATCGAGTAAGTGTTCTTAGTAGTAGTCCTGTATTGTGAGGTAGAACAACCTCCCTGTGTATGGTAAACAACTCTTCTTTTTGTCTCAATAGCTGTTCTGGGGACTGAGGCCATTTACCTGAGACCAGACCGAGAGGGGTGCCCTATCACCAGAGGCCTTTATCATTTTATCCCCTTCCCTATTCTCTCCTACATGTGTGTACTCACTTTGGGGGAGTTGACGCTTGAGGGAACTTGGAGGTCTCTCTTCAAGCTGTGGTCCCCGCAGGCAAGACAAGAAAAGGTTAGTGGCAAGTGTTTTTACGTGGGGCTATAACCTTTCTGACTAAACTTGACATCTACCTTGCAGAAATGAGGTCATCTTCACCAGACTGGAATTTCTATTTATTACTCTCTTTGCCGTGGCCTAGAACAAGAACTGTCATTGCTTCTCTGACACACACTTCTCTCTGAGTGGTCCTTGGGGATGCCTACAAGTCTGACTGGTCTCAGCATCTGCTGTAGGCATTTCCGCGGATCCCACTTCTGTCAAACATTCTCTGGAAGATGTTGGAGTATCAGACACAACTAGGAGGAAGATCT
The DNA here is from genome assembly GCF_964261635.1 of Lissotriton helveticus. NCBI lineage: Eukaryota > Metazoa > Chordata > Amphibia > Caudata > Salamandridae > Lissotriton > Lissotriton helveticus. Next base: position 36,770 of record NW_027611893.1, on the reverse strand, counting down.
GCTATGCTGATCTGTGGGCATTTAACATTCTTCTACCTCTTCCTCTCTTGTGCAGAGAGGACATGTTTCACAGCAGGATGCTCACAGTGAGATTGAATGGTATCTCCTGGAATCCTTTTGCCTTGCTAATTAGGTCGTTGATGTAATTTTGGTTGCTAGGAAACCTGCTATTTAGTCGATCTATGCAGGTTGCGGGACTGAGTTCATTCAGTGGTGTGAGTCATAAGGCATAGACTCCTTTAAATCCTGCCTTTCTAACATCATATGATATGCATTGGTCCTCACCCAGTAGTGCCTGACAGTGGCTACAGTCAAGGTCTGGATGGCAGTCGTGTCTTCTTTCATGTGTCTCCCTGATCAACCTTCCAAGTTTAGATCGCTACGTGTGACAAGTTTTCTGACAAGTTTTCTGACAAGCTTCTTTGCTGCTTCCCTCCCACTCCATTTATTGTTCCTATGTGTGATTTAAACCTTGTTTTGACTTTCCTGGGCCTGCTCAGCTCTTTATTCTAAGAAAACTTTTATTATTGCAGTTACTTCTGCTTGTAGGGTCGTAGAAATTCAAGCCCTATAAATGCATCTAACCTTCATAGTTCTCTACCCAGGTAAATTCTTCACTCCTGCCCATCTTTCTTACCAAAGGCAATTGCTGCATGTCATGTGGCAAAGACTATTTCTCTTTCATCTTTCTTTACTCCTCCACATCCAACATGGATGCAGACTGGATCCCAGGTGTGGAGTGTCATATTGAACTGACGCACTCAGCGGGGCTTTACTGAACCTAAAAAGGAGAATGCAGTGCTCAAAAATATATTTTTTTGTGTTGGGTCATCCTTTGTATCAATATGTGGTATGCACATTCATTTGTGCTCATTCCACCAGGGTCATGGCTACTTTCTCTGGTCTTTCCAGGTGTCCTATTTACCAACATCTGACGGATAGCTACGTGGTCATCCTTGCATACTTTTGAAAAACACTACTAACTCACATTCCATGCATGAAGATATGGGTATTTTGATCAAGCTGTGTTACATGATTTCCTAGATTATTTGATACTACTCATTCTCACCCCCCATTGTGGTTCTGCTTAGGGACTCATTCATTATTATTATTATTATTATTATTTGAGATTTTTATTGCGCGACAATTACCCTTGGGTGTCTCGGCGCATGTGGTTAATCAGATAAGGACCAAATACACACCGGCTTACTGGTCGAATAACCATGTTTTAAGGAGCTTACGGAAACCTACCAAGTTGGGGGCGGTTTTAATGATGAGAGGGATGGTGTTCCATAGCTTGGGTGTAGCTACCATGAAGCGCCTATCTCCCCAGGTCACTGTTTTGGTTCGAGGGACTGGGAGCATGCATACATTTGCGGATCTGAGCTGTCTTTTTGGGGTGTACAGTTTAAAGGCCTCTCTCAGAAACCTGGGTCCTGTATTATGTATGGCTTTGTAGGCAATACATAATGCCTTAAATTTGATGCGGTTTTCCACTTTTAGCCAATGAAGCTGTCGAATTGCTGTGGTTGTCGGATGGCGTCGGGGAATACCAAGCAAAATTCTGGCTGCCGCATTCTGTATAGACTGAAGTTTCATTAGGACTGGTTTTTGAGTATTCAGAAAGAGGGCATTCCCATAGTCCATCTTCGAGAATACCAGAGTTGTAATGAGGGTTTTCCCTGCTGATACTGGGAGATAGGGCATAAGTTTCCTTATTTTCTTCAGGACATAAAAGGCAGATGATACTACCTTGTTTACGTGATGATTGAAAGCCAGTTTACTGTCAAAAATGACTCCCAGGTTTCTGACCTTGGCAACTGGAACAGGCGGGGGACCCATCTGGCTGGGCCACCAGATGGGTGACCATTCCGGGGATAGGTTGCCAAAGGTCATGACCTCGGTCTTATCTGAATTAAGTTTCAGACAGTTTGTTGACATCCAAGCGCAAACGACCAACATTGCTTCTTGAAATTTTGCTGCCACAACTGGACCATCTTTGTGCACTGCCAGGAATAATTGGGTGTCGTCTGCGTAGGACGTCAGACGCAACCCATGAGTTTTTATTACCCTCGCTAAGTCCGCTACATAGATATTAAACAGCGTCGGACTTAGCGAGGAGCCCTGGGGAACCCCACATGGGATTGCGGAGACAGGAGAGTAGAAATTGCCCAACCTCACTGTCTGCGTGCGATTGTTCAAAAAAGATGAAATGAGGTCTCTCGCCACGTCGACAATCCCTAGGGCTGTGACACTGTCGATCAAGATTGCATGATCGACCGTGTCGAAGGCCGCAGAAAGGTCCAAAAGAATAAGGACTGCTGCTCCTCCTTGGTCCATGATGGATCTAATTTCATCAGATGCTTTTATAAGTGCAGTCTCAGTGCCATGGCCCTTTCTGAACCCAAACTGAGTATCGTCTAAAAGATTATGAGAGTCGACGAACTCAGAGAGCTGATGGTTCATTAAAGCTTCACAGACTTTTGCCGGGAAAGGAAGACCCGCAATTGGTCTGTAATTGGCCGAGACTGCAGGGTCCAAAGATGGTTTTTTTAGCAGAGGTTTTATAACCGCATTCTTCCAGCCATCTGGATATATGCCAGTTTGGAACATGGCATTGCATATATCCGTGAGAGGGGAAGAAATTGCCTCATTTATGGCGTTCATCACCATCGGGGGACAGGGGTCAAGCGAGGAGCCTGCCTTGGTGGTGGCAATGAGCCTGCTAACCTTGTCAATAGTAACTGGCTGAAAGGAGGGGAAGGTGGCATATCCACTGTTAGCTTGATGGCTTGTCTCCCTGTTCTCCCCTCTAGGGTTTACGGTAAAGGATGAATAAATGTCCGCAACCTTAGTGGAAAAGAACATAGCCAAAGAATCACATAATGTTTGTGAGGGTTCAATCCCAGGTCCTGAAGGGGGGTTGGACAAAGTGTTTACCACCGAAAACAGCTCTCTGGCTGAATTGTGAGCGGTCTCAATTTGAGCAGAGAAAAAAACACTTTTTTGCGCAGCGATGGCCTTTTTATAAATTGTAAGCGCATCTTTATAGGATTGCTTTGCTACGGGGCAATACTGCTTGCGCCACCGCCTCTCCAAGTTCCTACAATGTTGTCGATGTAGCCTAAGCTCCTCAGTAAACCATTTTGCAGAAGGAGAGGTTCTGTTAGAGAAAATAAATTTCTCCGGGGCCACCTGATTAGCCGCATTCTGGATCCAGTCTTGGAACTGGGCTGTTAATACATCCGGGCTATTGGAACCAGTAAGTGGGGAGGAGGTCAGAATATCCATGAACCGCGGGATATCTGCGTTTTTCCATGGCCTAATTCCTATCCTACTTCTTGGTCTACGTTGAGGGGGATTGGGGGCACGTGATTTTATGGTGAAGATGATAGCTTTGTGGTCAGACCATGCTAATGGCAGAACATCCACCATCATGATGTCGGGGTTGTTAGTAAACAAACCATCCAACGTATGTCCGGCTTGATGTGTTGGGCCCTTCACTAGTTGCTGCAGTCCCAAGGTTTGTAGATCATCAATGAGCTGCGCAGTATCGTTGTTCTCCTGATCTTCAAGGGGAAAGTTAAAATCACCCAGAATTAAATAGTCTGGGGATCCTATAATATGAACATTAAAATCGGAAAGAGTGGCTAGAAATTTGTTCCGTGTGCCTGGGGGTCTATACAGGAGAATCCCTTTAAGGGCTTGCTTATGGTTAAGATTGATAGTAAATGTTGCAGATTCGCAATCTAGGCTCTGGATGAGATCAAGTCTGGAGCGGTATGTATCCTTATAAATAATGGCTATACCGCCCCCTCTTCCAGTTGTTCTGTCCTGCCTCGCCACACTATATCCTTCTGGGATTGCCTGACAAAAATCGGGACCTGAAGCATCGTCCCCCCAGGTTTCCGTGACAAAAAGTATGTCTAAGTCCTGGCCGAGGATGCATTCCCTGATGTGTAGACTGTGGCAAGGGAGGGAACGTACATTAATAAGTGCTATATGGCAGCTCCGGTCTGTGGCAGGGAGGTTTACCTGATGTGCCAAGGGCAACGTTCTGAGCAAGGCTAGGGCGTGGCAGTTGGTAGGTGCACCCAGGCCATATATCAGGGGTATAGTTTATGTTAGTGGAAAGGGGCCTGCGTTTACATCGCCAACTGATGGTACCAGGATTCAGATCCCTCAATTGGGAGGGCGAGTAACGTAAGGGACGGTCGATGGCATAAGAAGGAATAATGCCAAGGGAGGTGGCCCTAGGCCCGGGCCAGGCGCCACTCATAAGGTGAGGAACCTAAGGGAAGATGTATACATCAGAAGAAAAAGTTAATTACAATATATCTGGAGAATGCATAGTGTTCCTGCAGATTTCTCACTGCCCTAATACTCCTCGATGACTTAGTGCTTTGATTAATAAGATCCCAAGGTTTACAAACATGTTACAGGCTGTATTTGTCAATGTTGTGGCTCTCTCACTACCTCTCCTTGTGCCTTTTTGAGAAGTGGAAGAAAACCCAGGAACAAATGTCAGCATGAAGCCTAATGTAACCAAGTGATGTCACGTCTGGAGGGGTCACAGCTAGGATTCCTTGAGAGTCATTTGTGGAGAAAAAGACCACTCTGAGGCTTGGAAGGAGTATTCATAAGGTGAGGAATCTGCAGGGAGATTTTGTATCCACCAGATATGGAATTCCTGATGGTAAATCACTTTTTCTTCTACAACATGATAAGGCATTTTTTCCAGTGGGCAGCATTAGCCACAGGGCTTTGGTTTTGCCCAGATCAACCATCTCTGCGTGTTAAATTGTCCAAATTCCCTCGCAGTTCCATTTTGATTGCTACCGGAAGCTGCTTCTGTGTCAGCTATGCATGGTTACATGGTTGCAGACATGTTGCACCTTATGCCAGAACTGTTCTGGTTTGCAAGTTGATCCCTGTTTTTTAATAACAAATTGTATTTAAAGTCCTTACAAAAGACGGATGTGACAAGAAGCAATACAACATAGCAAAGAATTGTCAAGTTACATAAATTATTCATTTAACTTCAAAACACGCCCCTTCATGGGGCCAAGAACAAAGAAAACATTATTGTTGTCCAATACTAACATTGTCCCATTCCAATTGAGCAGGCGAAGTGATTACATATAAAGCAGTTATATCTTTATTTTTATTAATTTTTTTACAGAGTTTTATGGGGAGATCAGAATAAAAAACTGTGGGCCATATGTATCAAAAAGTCATTTTGCGATTCTCAAATAGCGATTTTTTGCGAATCGCTATTTGAGAATCGCAAAATGCTATGTATGTAGGATTTGCAATACATTTTTGCGAATCCTACATATTCCTTAATTGCGAATCTCAAATTGCGATTCGCAATTAAGGAATACCTCCCCATTCATTCCTATGAGCCTAGAGGACCATAGGAATGAATGGGAAGACATTCTCAATTTGCGGTTAGCAATTAGCGAATCGCAAATTGAGAATGCAATTTCAAGGATGCAAGGGTATCAAAAGGACACCCTGTTGCACCCCTGAAATAAGCATGGGTGCACATGTGGCGTACATACATGCCCTAAGGGCATGTATGTGCTTCACATTACACTTTGAAAAATGCAAAAAAGTGAATTTTTCACAGAAATCGCAAATTACCACCAACTTGAAGTCGCAAATTACCACCAACTTGAAGTTGGTGGTAATTTGCGATTTCTTAAGGCCAAATTGCACTTTTTTGGTGTTTCTTACATTGCATTTAAGGAATTGCAAAATTCTTGATTCCTTAAATTCAATTGCAAAATAAGGAATCTCAAATTTTGCGATTCCTTATCTTGCACTCAGATGTGCCTCATACATACCACAAAGCCAAATTGCGATCGCAATTTTGCTTGACACATATGGTCTATGTCCCTTAGCTCCACAGATTTCAGCCAGCCAGTGGATTACAACTTGGGTGGCAGTGATTGTGATGGAAAGACCACAGGATTACTTTCCTAAGTAAATGTTGCCATATTGTGTACTCTGCCCAGATTTTTAGGTCGAGGGACCGTTGCACTGCGAAGCAGTGAGGGCGGAGTCCCCTAGAATTAATGTTTTGGAGTTAGGGGGCTTGGAACCCGCCTCTCTCCTCTATTCTCCTCCATTGGCTGGCTTCCTATACGGAGGCCAGCCATTGGATGAGAAGGGAGTCACTCAAATAAAGCCCCCTCTCTTTCAGATTCGGGGGCGTGTTTTTGGCGTTCTTTCGCCCTGTGACGTCATCCGTCCCTCAGAAGGCCAAAAACACGCCCCCGATTCCGAAATTTTCAGAGCTTTGCGGCCGCCATTTTCAGCTGTAGGCGTGAAGGCGATTTGATTTACTAAGCTGTAAGGCTCAGACACCGGAATGTTCGTGGTACCTCTTTTGAGGCTGCAAGAGCTTGTTTGTGAAAGTAATCAGGAGCCGTTTGTTGTGGGAGTGCTTAGGAACGGCATTCATCACTCTTTGCAATAAGCGTGACCAGGAATCTTGATCCTCTGCTGAGATGTGCGCATATGGATTTCTTCAGGCTGCTGCACTGCGCGAAATAGGTAATAGCTACAGCTTTGTGTGCGTGGCGCCAGCCCTGGGCGAGCCTCGTGTCGTCTCAGCATCAGGTGACACAAGTGAGGAAAATGAAATTTTGCCTGACCAATGTGTCCCCTGCGTGTACCCTATGTTCCATGTATGTGCATGTCACCCATGCATTTTCTCGTAGTGGCCTGAATTACAAGGCCTCTGCAATCACGTCCTGCTTTAAGATGCCAGTAATGAAGTCTCCCATGTAACAAAGTTAAGTTAGCAGTGAGGCCCATGTTTTTGCATTGTGCACGTTTAATATCGAGATGAACCCTTTTTGTGGTTCAGCCTGAACCACTTTCTGAATTAAGGGTTTTTCATGGCTCAGACACTCTGAAAGCTGCAGTTACGTATCCCTGACCTCGCATACTTCTGGCTCAGCCGAGAGAAGCCCAGCAAGGGGTGCCAAGACAGTGTTTTGCAAAATAGTTATCTGCTTGCTTTACAGAATCACATTCCTGCCCGGTTAAGAAGGTAAACAGAACCCGTCTGCAGAGATAGGGCCCAGCTTTTCTGTCTCTGTTTAAATGAAATTACAGTACTTGCATCTGTAGAAAGCTCACAGCCCCCATGCAATGCACAAAGAAATATATGCCCTTTCTGTCTTTTAGTGATGAGCAACCTTTTGCTTCAGATAATACATCCCCGACTCAAGATATCAGATAGTACCAGACGTGCTGGTCGCCCTGACACTGAAGGTTACTCTACTAGACTTAAAGTCAGCTTTCCCCCCAGTTACACGTCAATTGCACGTCATGATCAAGTTGCGTGCACAAGTAGGGCAAAGTTCCAGCTGGCCATGTAACTCCTCCTCTATGTAGCCACCCACCTATCACCCACCTATGACTCATCAAGTGTACACCCTCATGCACGCCCACATGCTCTTATCTCTCTTTCTTTCTTGCTCTGCCTGGAGCGCTCCTCCCTATGTACAAGAATAAATGTATAAATGTATGTACTCTACAAATAATGTTAGAAGACCCTTCCTGAACCTTAGAGGTGATGGAACAGATTCTCCCTTAACTCGAGTTATTGGAATAAAGCCCTTTAATTCGGACATCACGGACTCTGCCTCTCATTTAATGCATGATGCATGTTTATGCCTAGAAATTATGATAGGGTAATATTTTATTTACCACACAAGACAGGAATGTGTTCTTGGATAGGGGGCTCCAATGTTGGGGTGAGGGGCTTTCTCCGGGGAAGCAGACACTTAAGGGAGATGCCACCTTTGTTCACAGGTGTCCTATACGTAGGGCTTGCGGTTCTGAGGCATAGTAGTTGACTCCGTCTGCAGAGGGAGCAATGGTAGGGTCTCCCTTGGTGTTTTTTTGGTTGCGCCAGAGAGAACTGAACAGCGCGTCCCTTTCAAGCGGCTTCAGATGGTAGAGCCAGCGGCAGAGAGTTGTGTGGCTGGGACGGGCTGGGACCCCCTTGTGGCATGGTTGGTACGGGGCGCTCTCCAGTTGAACAAAGCATTTGGTATGGGCGAACTCTGTTCTTGTCGGTCCTACAGATAGGGTTGACGGTTCGGCATCTTCAGAGAGAGCATTGGTATAATTAGCCTTGGTGTTTCAGGTGCGGAATTTTCTGGAAATACTCGGGTTATACGGTGCGTGGGACACAGGGATCGCTTCGGGGGGTTATTCGAAACAGGTCTTGTTGTACTGCTCCTTCTTGGACAGAGGGGCATCGTTCCCACTCGGGATGAGATTTCATGGAGGAGCGATTTCTTTACTGGTATGCGTGTTCGTTGGCGGTCTGAAATGTTCTCGGGATACATGGAGCATCTGGGCGCAGACCCTTGGACACCGGGTGCTGAGCGGATGGTATGGCTCGCCGGCTTGAAGCGGTGCTCACGGAGATGTTTGGCATAGAAACTGGAGAGCTGTTTTATCCGACATAATATCAGTTCAAGTTGTGTGACCCACTCGAGGATCGGGTATTAGGGGCGCAGCTCGAACTGGCGGAGCTGCACAGCGCACCCGATGGTTACTGTGGTGTGGTATGAGCCTCCTGACTCGTTGCTCCAACCCCTGGGCACACAAGGGTTTCAGACTAGGGGGGGGGAGAAACCACGCCCTCTTTGCATAATCAAATGCCTTTGATTATAGACAGTCATTGCATGCTGGAAGCTTAAATTGGCGCGCTTTTTCTCTGGGTGGGTGTCTGTGGTGGTGGGCGAAGACACAAGCGTGTTAGAGGGCACAACGCCAAGGCCATATAGAGATTGTTGCATGGGGAGGCATTTCTCGGACATTACATAGGCGAATCAGACACGATTATTAGGGGAGTTTTTTGTGCCAAAGTTGAACCTGTACCTGATTATTTCTTGCATACATGACCCTGTGCAGGCAGACACCCATAATTGGTGACTCATGCCCAGCCGCACAGTTAGAGGTATAATGCGGTTGGGCAGGGAGAACAGCCTTGAGTGGCGCTCCGTTGTGACAGGCAACTTCACCTTAGAACACTCTTGATGGATGGAAGAACGGCATGTACATGTGGGGCGCAGGCGTTAGCTTTCAGTGATGTTACTGCCTGACTCAATAAATGACGGCAGGGCGTAAATTCCCCTATAACACAACTAAAGCTCGTGAGTAGTGCTCTGAGGCTCCCATTAGTAATCGGAGATGGGATTGCATCCTGGGCATTAGTCCTTGAGGAGATAACGCCACCAGCTTCATGGGGGCATCTATCATGCGAGTGGGGGAATAGGGCAGTAGGGGCGCATAATGCATGTTAGCAATGTGATGCACCAGGTTCCTGAGTTAGTGCAGCCAGCAGAACTGTAAATACTGTGCCCTTTTGAAATTAGCGCTTTTTGTCCACTCCAGATTACTGCTATCCCCTTGAAGCATAACATTCAGCCTCTGCCATTGCACTTATATATTATTGCTCATTAGAGCAGCCCGCTGTTGCAAGTGGAGATTGATCTACTCATGTAATTAACAGCTTTCTCTTTTTCAAGACACACCTGCAGAGTATTTGGTAGGTGTTAGTGACATTTTTGCAGAAGCAGAGATGCAACCAGGTGTTTTTTTCTGTTTATTTATTTCTTTATCTTCAAGTTTCGACAGAAATATCGCTACAGCCAGATCTATTCAGCGTTTGATTCTTTGTTTTGTGTAATGATGTGGCGTTTCTCTTTTTGGCTGACTGTTTATCAGAGGTACAGTTAAAGTTTTGAGCAATGTTGCTCTGCGAGGTGCAGTTACAAATCTGTGAGGAGTTAAAAGCTATCGGATTGTATTTACCATATTAGTCTCCGATCTGAAAACTTGAAGGTAGTAAGCAAAGAATTTGGGTAAGTGATCATTTTACCCACGAGTCTGATCGAAGGGCCTACCTTGAGTTCACAAATTCTGCCCCAATTTCCGTATGTGTAATTGCAGCAAAGGCCCGTTCGGCCATCATGTCTGCCATTACCACTTCAGACATCCACATTATCTCCTGTTTCAGCATTGTCAACAATTAAGTCTGCAGTTGTTTCTCAGTTTTCCTGCTCTCACTATTCTCATACTGAAAGTCTCTAATTCTTTAACCGTGCCCATGTTTTTGTTGCCTAGTAGTTTAGATGTGGTGGACCACAATTAATAGAATACAAATTTGACAACACTCCATTCAACTCCTGATCTGCTCACTTTGTTCTTATGTTAAATTGCCGTAGGATATTTGTGAATATTCCATTGCCTTTTACAATCTAGGCAATTTCTGTGTTTTATTTAATTTCCAGTTTGTCTTGTTTTCTTCATTGCTGGCCCTTGCTTTCATTTACCCCTAGGGTGCTGAGGTAGCATGCCCCATGGTGACACCCATACCAGTAGATTTATTCTTCTGGTAGGGTGAGTTTCATGAAATTACCCGAATTCATCTCACATGAATGACTATACACTTACTCTGTTTTCCTGTCCGGGGCACCAGAGTGTCCAGACTTATTCTTTTTCCTGTTGGCTAAGTAGCTCCTCATTGCCTTTTAACCAAAAGAATGATACTGTGAAAAGTTAGCATCATCTTTAAAACATTCTATAAATTCCTGGTGCAGGAATGAACGCACACACAGCTCCTTATGCAACTTTTCCACCAGAGTTTTGTCACTTTAAATGTTTGTTATAGATTTTATTATCCACTTAAAAGAAAACATCATAGGTTTGGGGGATTTCAAACTTGGTGTTTGATGTGGAGTTGGTGACTAGCCATCCGGCCTGTATGTTCAACTTTAATGGTCTTTATTGTATCCTTAGCATTACCTTAATTTTACCGTCCTGCTTTTACTACTCCCTTTTTAGGTCGAGGACCGTAGGCTGCGCTTTCGCAGTTCGGTCAGAAGATTTAATGTTTCTTAGTACGGGGCATTAACCCGCCCCTCTTCTCCATTGGTTGGCTTTGTAAATGCTGGCCAGCCATTGAGAAGAGGGGCGTCACTCCCTTTAAGCCCCGTCTTTTCCCGATTCGGGGGCGTGTTTTTTAGGTTCTTTCTCTCTGTGACGTCTTCAGTCACTCAAACCTAAAAAAAAAGCCCCCCTGTCTGAAAAGGACGGGGCTTACATCATCGGTTTGCAGCCCTGCTTGTGATCTGGTTTTTTCGTGCCTCTGTTCCCTCCTGCTTGTGATCTGGTTTTTTCGTGCTTCTGTTCCCTCCTGCTTGTGATCTGGTTTTTTCGTGCCTCTGTTCCCTCCTGCTTGTGATCTGGTTTTTTCGTGCCTCTGTTCCCTCCTGCTTGTGATCTGGTTTTGTGTGGCTCTGTCTGTGTGTGTGTGTGGCTCTGTCTGTGTGTGGCTCTGTCTGTGTGTGGCTCTGTCTGTGTGTGGCTCTGTCTGTGTGTGTGGCTCTCTGTGTGTGTGGCGCTCTCTGTGTGTGTGGCGCTCTCTGTGTGTGGCGCTCTCTGTGTGTGGCTCTCTGTGTGTGGCTCTCTGAGTGTGTGGCTCTGTGTGTGTGTGTGGCTCTGTCTGTGTGTGTGTGTGGCTCTGTGTGTGTGTGTGGCTCTCTGTGTGTGTGGCTCTCTGTGTGTGGCTCTCTGAGTGTGTGGCTCTGTGTGTGTGTGTGGCTCTGTGTGTGTGTGTGTGGCTCTGTGTGTGTGTGTGTGGCTCTGTGTGTGTGCGGCTCTGTGTGTGTGTGGCTATGTGTGTCTGTGTGTGGCTCTGTGTGTGTGTGGCTCTGTGTGTGTGTGTGTGGCTCTGTGTGTGTGTGGCTCTGTGTGGATAGCTTTTTTGTAGGTGGCTCTATGTGTGGGTGGCTCTGTCTGTGTGAGGGTGGCTCTGTGTAGGTGGCTCTATGCGAATGACTCTGTGTGGGAGGCTCTGTGTGGGTGGCTCTGTATGTGTGTGTGGGTGGCTTTGTGTGTGTGTGGCTCTGTGTGGGTGTAAATGCAATAGGGCATGCATTTGCGAGCGATTAAGCTATTGGCATTGTAAATGACAATGCCATTTATTTAACGATTAAGCTATTGGCAATGTAAATGACAATGCCATTTATTTATGATTTAAAAAAAAAAAAAAAGAATGTCATGAGCAATGCCAATAGCTCTACCTATAATAATGCCTAGACCATTGCATTGTAAATGCTTGTTAATTCAGTGTTTAACTACAGAACATGTAGGTAAAGTGAGGACTAGACGCTTAGTCTAGTGGCTGTGTCTGCCCATCCTAGCTTTTTTTTAATAGCATTTGCTTTTTCTAAGCTACCTGAAATATTTTCATACAATGGGAAAAGATTGTGAAACCTTTTTTTTTAGGTCCTGGTGCACTAGGTGGTTACTGTGCAGTGTCTGTGGGGGATACTGTTGTTTAACATTAGTGTTTTAGGTTCTAAGACTATTTCATTTAGATGATGGAGTTATTCATTTTGTAAACTTGTCTCTCTAAAGTTGCCAGTAGCAAGTAGTCATGGCTTACTCTAGCAGGAGATAAAGGGGCTTGAGCAGAAATAGACTATGACACATTCATCATAACATGTATTTTCAGAAAGAATTATGCCGATTTTTTAAGACCAAATTATTCTTGCAAAACATGTTCGAAGCTTCTCTGTAAATGAAAGCTAATACCAAGTTGGGGAGGCATTTTAAATTGATGAATCTTTCATCATACCACATCTTATGTATCGGGGTAGTTGGCATTTTACCACAATATCAAGCTTAAACGTTTTGCCCACCAAAAATACAGCATCCAGCATATCGACTACCACAATCTCATAAAGGTAAGTATATATAAGTAAATATTATTTAATTTGCACTTATAACTGCACATCTATTTAGCTTGAATATATGTCTGTCTGTCTATCTAGATAGATAGATAGATAGATAGATAGATAGATAGATAGATTGATTCATTTTAAAGATACATAGAGGTGAAGTTAAGACTAGTACTAAACCATATACATAACTTCAGGATATTGTATTAGCCGAAATTCTTGATATGATATGTTGGCATGCTGATATGTTGTCATTCGATTTTGTGACATACACCTGAATGGTCACTACCAGTAATCCTCCATGGTGTAGTCTCTTTTGTGATTGTATCTTATGTGCTTACTTAATACTGCAACAATAGTCACAACCATTAGTAGCTCTGGACCATTTTTAGGTTTAAAGCATTTTATTGAAAGAGTACAAAGAAAGAGAAGACATTCGAGCAGTGGTTACAGTGCTATGTGCCGTGGCACCATTCCCAAAGGAGTGTGTAACATCCCAAGTCTCTTATAACAGGGGCCCCTTCGGCTTCGCTCTTGTATGCTCAGTCAGAGATCAAAATACAAAAATGGAGTTATCCCTCTGTACCCTTTCTACTTTTATTAAACTACCCCCCAACTCCCTCACCCTCCCCTTCCCCTCCCAGCCCTTCCCTACCCCATCCAGTGCTGTGCTTGCCTCCTGTTTCGTCTCCCTACCACCGCCCACCATCACCGACCATGCCCGGTCAGCTGACCGTTAAACAGTGTGATCCATCGGTGGTGTTAATCTCAATAATCTTAGGTACCTTGGACAAGTGAGCTCTTTGAATTCCGTGGTTAGCAGTGCATGGAATGGTTGCCACAGCTCCTCAAATCGTTCCACCTCCCCAGCCACCATGAGTGATAATTTTTCCATGCCCAGTACATGCCACAGTCTGTGCAGCCAACCCGTGGTGGAGGGGGTGATGGTCGTGCGCCAGTGTATTAGGATGTTTTGAACTGCTGAGCCCAGTGCTATAGCAATTTGCCTACCTCTACGGGATTTCAGTGGGTACATTAAACTGTTTGGAAGACCCAGCAGGATGTATGCAGGGAGGCGGGGCAGCTCTATTTCGAAGTGTGTATCGATCTCATCAATCACCTCTTTCCAGTAAGAGTGTAACAGCGGGCAGTCCCATAAAACATGTGTAAGTGTACCTATCTGCCCACACGCCCGCCAACAGGTATTCTCAACGTGTCGATTCATCTCGTGCAGCCGTTCTGGGGTGTAATACCAATATGTGGACACCTTAGTAAGTGTTTCGGTAAGTCCTATGTGATATGCAGAGTGCAGTGCGCGATACGAAATCTGGTCCCACTCTTTATGGCTTAGCGTCCTGCCCAGTTCCCGGTTCCATCGTTCTCTGCCAGGGTTATGAAAGTGGAAGGGGGGAGGCTGCAACAGTCTGTAGAGATCCGTGATTAGTTTCGCATCCGAAGTGCGCGTTACCAACCATCGTTCGTAGGGCAGCAGCTTCCTGTCAGCCGTCTCTCTCACCTGTGGCTGCAGCGCCCAATGCCGCACCTGCCAATAGCGCATCCTGTCTGTCTCGGACAACTGATAATCCTCCTTGAGACTCCGAAAGGGGAGAATCCCTTCCGCATCATATATTTGGAAGAGCGCCCTACATCCGGCTGTTCGCCAGTGCGTGAAGGCTACTGGCTCCGTCCCTGGCATAAAGTCTGGGTTGTCCACTAATGGTGTGAACGGTGAGGGGAACGTGGTGAGGTCGTAGACCTTGTTGGTGGCATCCCATACCTTCAACGGGACCCGTGTGACAAAGGACGCGTAAAGGTTAGGAGGGCGGTGTTCCCTACGCAGGAAGGGCACCTCCTGTAAGGGACGGCCCGCAACCGCTTGGTCCTGGAATAGCCAGTGCTTGTCCGACTCCCACTTGCTCCATTCCACCAGGTACCGTAGCTGCGTTGCCTGGAAGTATTTGCGTAAGTCCGGAATACCTAGTCCCCCCGCCTCAGGTGCTAGCGTAGAGAGAACTCTCCTCATCCTCGGCTTGCGGCCTTGCCAGATGAAGCGGGCTAGGTCCGCTTGTGTCAGTTGGATCCACCCCTTAGGCAGTTGGAGCGGCAGTGCCCGCAACAGGTACAGAACCTGGGGTAGGATCGTCATCTTAACCGCCGCTATCCTGCCAAGCCAGGATATCATGCTCTTGCCCCATCTCCCCAGTTCCTCTTTGATCTTCTTACCCAGAACCGCATAATTGGCGGTCACCATTGCCGGCAACGTGGGCGCCAGCAAGATACCCAGGTACGGTACCTGATGCGACGACCAATGCATGGGGAAGAGCCCCTGCAACTCCGATCTCGTGGCAGCTGTTAGGGAGACATCCAGTGCAACTGACTTTCCCATGTTCATTCTAAATCCCGCCACCGTCGAGAAAGCCTCTAATTCTCCGATGCACACGCGGGGAGTGCCCGTTTCGGGTCTTCTAGGGTCAGTATCACATCGTCCGCATAAAGGCTGACTGTATGGACATATCCCCCCATCCTTACTCCGGTCGTTCCTGGGTACTGGCGTATCCTCTGGGCAAACGGCTCCATATACAGAGCTAAGAGTAGCGGGGATAACGGACAGCCCTGTCTGGTGCCTCTCTCGATGGTGAACCTCTGGGAGCTACAACCGTTTACCCGTACCATCGCTGATGGGAACCTATAGCAGTTGAACACTAAAGAGCGACATTTCTCTCCGATACCCATTTTCTCCAACACCTGTTCTAAATAAGGCCAGTGCACCCGGTCAAACGCCTTCTCAGCGTCGACTGATAGCAGCATTCTCTCCCCAGAAATCCGGGAGGCCTTCTCCAAGATGTGTACCACTCTTTTGGTGTTATCCACCGTCTGCCTCCCAGGCACAAAGCCGGCCTGGTCTGGTTCCACCAGTCCCGGCAGGTGGAGCGCCAGTCTAGCTGCGAGAATACCCGTGTACAGTTTGAGGTCGACATTCAGGAGGGAGATCGGTCTATACGAACTGCATTGGGTCCGGTCCTTTCCCGGTTTGGGTATGACCGACACCGTGGCTTGTAAGAGATCAGGCGGAATAGCTCCCGGGGTTGAAAACGAGTTAAAGAGTCTAGCGAGAATGGGTGCCAGCGTGGTACTGAACGTTTTATAAAAGAGTGTTGTATAGCCGTCTGGGCCTGGGGCCTTCCCGTGCTTGAGTCTGGAGATGGCTGCAATCACCTCCTCGACCCGAATCTCTCTTTCTAAATACTCTGCTTGCGTTGGTGCCAGAGATGGAAGGGTGACCGCATTCAAATAGTCCTCTGTTTCTCGTGCCGCTGGACGGTCCCCTGCGTACAATTCGGCATAGAATCGACGGAAGGCCTCTGCTATCTGGGCATCGTCTGTAACCGTTACTCCATCACTTACCATGATCTCTTTTACCCGGTGACGTTGGTGTGCCACTCTGAGTTTGTTCGCTAAGAGTCGATCACATCTATCGCCTCCCATATAATACGCGGGCTTCAGACGTAGCGCCGCATATTCCGCCCTGTCCATGTCTAAGGCCGACAGGAGTTTCCTCGCTGCCTTCAATTGCCTCCAGATCCTAGGGGCCCCTGTGCGGTGATGCACCTGTTCCAGTTCCCGGACCTTTTGCGTGAGTTCATCTCGCTTTTGCCGCCGTTCCCTATTCTCTGCCGACGAGATTGCAATGAATTCTCCTCTCAGGACTGCCTTAAGCGCTGCCCACTGGATCGCCAGCGAGGTGTCAGCGTTGTCGTTGTGCGACTGGTACTCCCTGACCGACTCTATAATGTGTTTCACCACTGTTTTTTTGTGCAGGAGAGTGTCTCTGAGACGCCATACCCCGCGAGTAACCTGAACCGGTGGCAGAGTGAAGACCCCCGAGACCGCCGCGTGGTCCGACAGAGAAAGTACTCCAATCTCAGACGCCGTAGCCAGGTCGCGAACCGGTCCGGTGACTATAATATGGTCTAGTCTTGCGTATGTCTTGTGTGCATGCGAGTAGTAAGAGTAGTCCCTATCTGTGGGGTGAAGTCGGCGCCAAAGATCGTGGAGATCCAGGTCTGCCAATTCGGTCTTCCCTGCCTGCGACAGTTCCCCAGTCTGTGGGTAACGTTGCGTTGATCTGTCCATAGATGAATCGAGCACCATGTTCAGGTCTTCCCCTATAATGATGTGTCTGTCTGGGGTCGCTGTTATATCCACCAGTGCAGAGTTAAGGAAGCGTTCCTGATGCTCGTTCGGGCTGTATATCGTCCCGATGGTAAACACCAGGTTCCCCAATTTAAATCTATATGCTAGAAGTCTCCCCTTTTGTTCTGCGAACTTGTGTAGGATCTCCCCCCTGAAGGATCCAGATACCAGGATTGCCACCCCTGCTGTTTTAGAAGTGTTCGAGGAAAAGAACTGTGTTGGGAACTTGCGCGATCGCATCCTGTGGCAATCACGCGTTAACAAGTGAGTCTCCTGTAGGAGACAGATATCCGCTTGCGTACCCTCCAATAGGGACAGGACCGCCCTCCTCTTAACTGGGTTGTTTAGCCCTTTGACATTAAGGGTCACTACTTTAAGGGTCGCCATAAGTGTGTGAACCAATGTGGTAGAAGTAATGGGTCAGTATCAGTGAGTGACAGTTCGTGGGCAAAACGGACATGGACGCCCCCTTTGGGGCAGTGTGAGTGTACCAAGAGCACTGGATGGACCCCTCCCTCCCCTTCCCGCAACCAACTCCCAACCCCAACTCCCTGCAACTCCACAACAACCCCGTCCCTCCCCACCAACCACCCCTCCAGACTCCCCCCTTCCCTCTCTTCCCCCAACCCTCCGAAACCCCCAAACTTATAGTCCCAGTCATGTCCCAAGTGGACAAGTCTGTGGTATAGTACCTGAGTGGACGTCCGGCCACGTACTTCTCCCCTCAGCCCCCCCCCCCCCGGTCCTCAAACCTGCAACAACAGCAAAGCTATGCCGTTCTCCCCCCGGAGCAATCTTACGCTGTCAGTGCGATGTCACTATTAGTAGCTGAGTCTCTGGACGCTTCTAGAATGGCGTTTGCCATGTTGGCCCTGATGGTGGGCGAGTCCGGTCTCCGGGACGCAGCCGATGGTCTCCGCCTCGACACCCTCTGCCAGCCATCTCCGGTGGCGCACCTCCGTCGCGGTGTGGCGGAATCTTCCCCCTCCGCGGTGATTCCTAGTACCTCGCATGTCTCCTGTAGTGATCGCAATTGGTGCATCGTGCCATTCCATTTGAAGATGAGACGGAACGGGTGGCCCCAGGAGTAGGCTGTCTCGTGCTCCCTCAAAAAATCAGTCGCTATTTTAAATGCTTTGCGCTTCTGAAGAGTGATAGCGGACAGGTCTGGATATAGCGCCACAGGATGACCACGAAAAACTAGCGATTGCTTCTTCCGAGCCTCGGCCATAATCCGTTCCTTCAACGGGAAGTCCGGGAGAAAGGCCAGAATGTCCGGCGGCGGCGCCGATGTGCGCCTCAGGGGTCCTACTCTGTGCGCTCTATCAATTCGAATGGGGAAGTCCGCAGCTTCTCCCAATATGTCTCTGAAGAGGTCCCGCAGATAGCCCGTCACATCCGTGCCCTCTTCCATTGATGGAATTCCTCGAACCCTAATGTTGTTTCGCCGAGACCTATTTTCCAAGTCCTCATTGTGTGCTTGAAGGTCCAATTGTTGGTCTCTAAGGCGCAGTACTTCTTGTAGCAGTTGCACAAGTTCCTCGTCTTGCCGCTGCGTAGTGCTTTCCACCGTGGCCACTCTCTCCCCCAGGCCGTCCACTTCTCTACGCACCTCGCGCACTTCTCCTGCCACCTCCTGTTTCAGTGCCTGAAAATCGTCCCTAAGAGTGCCAAAAAGGGATTCCAGGAAGGACCTGGTGACCAGAGGCTCCCCGCCACCTACTGATTGTTAGCCTCCCGCAGAGCTCGGCGAAGGCTGATTCCTGTCTCCTCTGTTCTGATTTCTGCTAAGCATCTCGGTGAGTGTGCGCTCCCCCTTCTTACTGCCTTTGTTTCCCGCCATCCCGGCTGCGGGGCCACTACACCTCTCCTGTGCCACCTAAGAATCTAGTCCGCCGGGCAAATGCACCTTTGAGGGCGTCCGCTCTACTCCCTTCGTCCCCAGTGGGAACCGGTGTGCGCTAGCCGTGCCGATCCGTTCTGTCCTCCACTCTACTAGGCCGCAGCCGCGTCCGCAATTCAGTCTTTGCTGGGGCCGTTAGGTTGCTCAGGCTATTTCATTGCCCCGGATCGTCCAACCCTCCTCGCTGTAAGTCCCAGGTGTGGAGGGATCTCCGCGTATCCCCGCCTCCTCCGCTATGTCCGAGGGAGGTCCCTTCGGTCCCCTGTTCCTTTGAGCCTTCACAGTACGTGGGTCCACCGGGCTCCACTGCGAGGCGGTCTATGTGTTCCTCTGCGCTATATTTCCACGTGCTGTCCCCTCCTGTCTCCGGTGGCCCTCATAGGCAGCGTCTTCTGCAGGCCCCGTGCCCTACCCCCAGTCCTTACTCCCGGGGGGGCCACTTATGAGCTCTCTGCCCCTGTCCGTTGTGGGATGTGTCTGGTAGTGGCCCCTTGGTGCTATGTCCGTCCACGGGCCCTACCGGGTGGCGCCCTCTTCAGCGGGCCTCCAGGTTTCCGGGTATTGCCTCTCGTTGTCCCGCTGCCTTTGCTGCCCTCCGGCCCTGCAGCGGCTACTGAGGGAGTCCGGGCTCCTACCTTCGCGCCGTGTGGCTCGGCACCGCGCTCTCGCCAATTCCCAGTCTCCCAGCCGGTCCCTCCTACTGTAGGCCGCAGCCGCGGCCTCGATTTTGACTGCTACCGGCCTCCTGGAGTGGCGCTTCCTGCCGGGTCACAAGGTGTCCTCCGGGCTGTCCCAGTCCGCTTCAGCGTCCCCAGGGCCACCTCTCTACCTCTCGGAGCGCCCCTGGCAGAGGGCGGCACCACTCCGGGTTCCCACGTCGCTCTCGGCTGTATCGCAGCCCCGGTCTCTCGCCGCTCCCGACTCCGGAGCTCGCTTCACACCGCACCTGGACAGACGGATCCGGAGTGTCTCCTGGGTCAGTTCCGGCCCCGAGATCGGCTTCACTGGCTCATCTGTCCCTCCCTTCACGCGGCCGTCACTGCCTCGCACTCCCGCTGATTCCTCTCTGGTGTAGGCCGCAGCCGCGGCCTCGATTTGGCCGTGTCCGACCTCCGGGGGTGAGGCCTCACATAGGGTCGCCCGGCGTCTCTCGGGCTGCCCCCAGCTGCACCCGCGGTTCCCGGACCACTTCTCCTCCTCACAGGGCGTCCCAGCCAGAGGATCTCTCTATCCCAGGGTCCCGCGCCGCACTTGGCCGTATCTCGGCTGCAGACCCTAGTTGCTCCCAACTCCGGGGCCCGCCCTACACCACACCCGGTCCATCGTGTCCGGGGTGTTTCCGGGGCCAATTCCAGCTCCGTTTTCAGCTCGGTGGACTCCGTCACCTCTCCCGTCGCTGTCTAGCACCAGCGGGGGGAGAACAAGCTATTTCTAAAGGCTGGGGCCTGGACGGGCTCGGGAGCCTCGGGCAGAAGCGTCTTCCTACTCCGCCATCTTGGCCACGCCCCCTGGACCATTTTTAATACCAGAAGTAGCTCTCGTGTGATAAAGGTTGGATACCCCTTTACTACAGTAATGATGGTGAAAACAAATTAAATCTCTAACGCCGTTTGGAGTTCTTGAATGCCCTACTATCAGCGCTGGGATGCCTTCGGGTAGCCATGCGCTTAAGAAATGCTAATTCATTCATTATATGCCAACATTTGGATGCAGAAAAGCAGGAATTTTTGAAAAACAAATCTGGCAAATATATTTTTAGTGTTGGGCATGTCTAGGCCCCGCTGTGCATGCAATGCAGGCACGGGTGAGTAAAAGAAATCGAGACCCAGTAGGTCGGTTGCAGTATGCGCAACTAGCGCACAGGTGGGATCCACCCCTTTTTATCAACGCATCCTGACCTCCAACGTGAGGTCAAGCGTGCATGCGGGTGTGTACTACAGCGTCCGCGCGTGGTCGTGCGCCATAGTACATTCCTCCAAAACCAGCAACAAAAACAGATAATACCTTGCACTGTCTAGTTTTTGTCAACAGTGGTCTGCTGGGGACATCCTGGCTTTGCCTTACGTGAGCGGTGCCGGCATATTTGACCTACCCACGTACATAGTCAGCAACTCTTTACACTTTCTCGTTGTTTCTTTCCCATTCGAGCACTATCATTTCTTTTGGTACACATTTTTGCATGCTTGGGTTCACTGTTGGTGTGAGAGACACAGTAGGCAAACACCAATGAATGGGAGATACCATTACTCAATGTACCTTTTACTTTTTAGGCATTTAATTTTCAATGTGGTTTTCCTGATAAAGGCGCTTAGTTCGCCGAAACGCACGTCGATACATTGAAGAACCAACATTGCATCGTTTTTATCAAATAGTATTATGTCCCTTTCTTCCACAAATTGTATTGTTTTTGTGTTTCTTGTGACATGTCTCTATGTGTTGAGATGGTATTATTTTGTGTGATCATTCAAAAAAAAAAGTGGTTTCTTATTTGTATTAAGGCACTCATAGCTTCATTAATTTCATTGTAACATGATTCCTTGTTCAATTTTTCTGTTTCTTTGTGCATGTTCATTGTTGATTGACATCGAACCTCATGAATTCATGAATTTTGTAGCTATTTTAATCACAGTGTTTTATTAATAACATTTACTTTTTATAAATTAACAGTGGTACATTGAGTCCAGTGCTATCATTGTAGGTTGATGGACTGTAATAGCCTATGACCAAGTAGTTGCTTAGGAATTCTTAACGAATGCCAGCACGTCTTTTTGGGCTTGTGATGGTGGGCCTCAGGTGATATGGGTGACCTGGGCGAGGCTCAGTGGTTAGTTCGGATGTTCCTGCCATCCTGGTATCTCCCTGGCTAGTCAGGGACAAGGCCTGTGACCTGGGGCTGCCGCTGGGGTGACCGGCTCTGGGTCCTGCTCCTTTTCTCAGTTTTCCAGTTGTTGGGCTATGGTCCGTGAGTCTGGGTCGCAGGAGTCTGGCTGGTGCCACTTAGTGAAGGCAGACACATTTCTTGAGACACAATCTGAGCTGTTCTTGGTGGTCACCATCATGCCCTTCCTCGCGACTACTTATAGTGGATGAATTTTGAAGAGGAGTCGAAACTTCCAACTGGTGTGTCGATTTTGCACCAGGACCCAGTTTCCTAATCGGATGTCTGATGTCTTGGCCCAGTACACCTGGCTGACTTTGGCGTTGTTCCTCACTCTTTTTTGTTGAGTGGCTATGTTGTCAACAGGCTCTGGGGTCCATTTTGCAGCATGTGGTATGCTGTCTCGGACAGCTTGCCCGAACATGACATCATCGGGCACCCTGAATGTCGTGCTGTGGGAAGTGCACCACAGGGTTTTGTGGATTGCCTCATCTACATCCAGCTGTTGGGCACACCCAATGCATCTTTCCACCTCTCCGTTGGCTTGGGGCTAGCGGATGTGATCTTCTTGTGTTCAATGGCCAGGGATTGTTGTTTGCTTGAAGTCCAAACTTTGAAATGGTGGTCCGTTCTAACTTTTGAGGGTATCTGGAACCCAAAAGAATGCAAAGATCTTGTCCTGGTTTGTTCAAATAAAGTTGCCTGCACCACCTCAACAACTTGGAATTCATCATTGATGCTTCTGCCTGCTGCCTGCTGCCTGTTGCCTGCTACCGCAAGATACGCTGCCCCAGGAGGAGGGGCTGCAAACACCTATAGCACTTTTAAGCACTCAATAACTCCCATAGGATGCACCCGGGCAAAGCCTGGGTCAAGGGCAGGCAAGTTCTTGCCAGTAAGAGGCACCCCCATTGGTTTTTGCTTGAAAGAAATATATCCTCTTGGGCCTGCTTAGGAGGCTTTGCACAGCAACTGCAACCTAAACATATGCTTTGGTATCGGACATGAACATCGGACCACGATCAGCAGAGGCTGATTGACTTGACTTTGTTGCTCCAGTGCTTGGCCATGGGACGCAAAGTTGTTATTCCTATGCAGGGATTGTCCAACGAACCGCAAACGGTTGAACATCTGCTAGGGTGTGGGCTTATTGGTCAAACAGAGTAAAGGACATCTAATATCTTCTCTTATCTTCTTCTACCTTATATTTCTTTTAATCTGGGTAAAAGAAAGGCTATAAACCCTCCAAAGAAAAAATCGCCAGTCGAAGCATATGTGACATTAATGAACTACATCACTGGGGCAATGGGAGCACTTCCAAAACAGATGTCAACTGTGGAAAAGACCTTGAACTCAGGAGGCGAGGAGGCCGAAGTAAAAAACGAGCAGGGGAAGGGAGTCAACCTCGCCACTTCTGCAGAAAGCGATAAGAGGCATACGAATCAAAAGGGTTGTGAACAACTTGCGCCTGACCTTATAGTTGTTAGTGAACTTGAGCTCGACTTGCAACCACCATCAAAACGCCCTAGAAATCTGGAAGTTATTGCGAATGCCAATAACAGTGGGGCTATCATTTCTAGCTCTAAATCTAGCACAACAGTGACCCCAGTTATAGAGAAAAAATCCATAAGAGAGTATCACCACCAATAATCCCAGACTGTGATTTAAGAAAACGAACTACAGCTGGTGAAGGGCTAGACACATTCATAAGATCAGCACTAGACACACTAACTTCTAGAGTGGTCAGATAGGAGAACGCACTAAACATGTGCACGGATACACTAAAGGCAGAAAGGGGACAGCATATAACACAATATCAAGGGGGAAAAGGCAAGGTCATAGTTACAGGTGAGGAAACAACTAGGTCAGTGAGCTAGCAGGTCACTTAGCTGATACCCCGGGTATAGAAATTTACTGTAAAGAGTGCACAATGAGAAAAGGTAAAAATACAATGAAAGGCAATATGTCTATTCTACACTATCTTACACTATAGACACAATGGGGGAATGCAACATGAAAAGGATAGAGGCCCCCTGCATAATCAATAATTATCGACCTGACACAATGCACTCATTACAATATAGAAATCCCTCCCATATATATCGACTGGACCTGGCACCAGCAGTAACACCATATGTAGTAGTATTAGCAAATGTCCCTATCATGTTAGATAGAGGAAACAAATCTTGGGATGCCTTGAGGAACAACTGCCCTGCATTGGGTTGAAACTAAAATGGGGCTAACACAGGGTCTCTTCTCTGATATTAAAATGGTAAGAAGAGTGAGCTGGATTGAGAGAAACTGTCAAACTTTAGCAGGTGACTGTGTCCTACTATTTAACACCATCGCTGCGGTGGCTATTCCGCCGCAGCGCTAAGGGGGCGGGGGGGGGGGGCGCGGTGCGCCCACGCTGGTGACGGAACCGCTCCGTCACCAGCCTCGGTTGAGCTGTGCTCATGACAGAGCGGTTCCGACATGGCCCCGCCCGCTTAATAGAACGCGTCGCGGAGGCGCGAAATCAGCGCCGCGCAGGCGCGAAATCAGCGCCGCGCAGGCACCGTCGGGCGGGCCGTCGGAGCGGTTCCGTCATCAGCACGGAAAAGGTTAAACCCCCCCCATCTGGTAGAAACGATTATAGAAACGATTATCAAAAGGGACGGTTCCTCTATGGTCTCAAGACATTGCATTAATCTACCCACTAGGCTTTTTCTACCATCCAACTGACAATATGGAGGCAATAAAGAACAGGGGGGACATAACTGAGAGTGACTGACATACGGCTCTGTATACTATGCTAGTGAGCAATCGCTTTGAGGGATTACCTACGCTAGATGGTGTAGATTGTCTCCCTGCAAAAAACCTTATAAAGATTGCATGGAATAGGCATAAAATACACATAAGCCCGTCGTCTACAAAAAGGGCAGCTATAGCAGAAGATACAGGTAATGCTCTTCCTATAGCTACTGTAAACACGACAACCCTCCCCTCCCATAATGCAAACAGCATTCAAGATATAGACGGTAGTAATGATCCCGGCACTGAGTTTTTTTGGAAAGTCTCAGGCTTGTGAGCTAAAGCCTCAGTACTTGTATGGTCTGATTTTGTTGCCAGCTTTATTATATTCTGCTTTCAAGAAACCTGGGCAGAGGATCCCATTTATATAAATGGGTTTAGGACTTTCAGTACTCCTGCTGTTTCATCGGTGCATAGGAGATCCAAAGGAGGGCTATGTACATACATTTCCAATTACATAAACGAGACCAAGATGGAGTTGCTGATGTCCGAAATGTCATACGAACACATTACAATTGAAATAAATAGGTACTGTAGCATAGTTGTGATAAATTATTATAATAATGCTTCACCTGAACAGATCTGTCTGACCCTCAGACAACTGTGTAATGATTTAATGCATATTTACAATGGCACAAACAATTATTTGTCTAGGGTGGAAATTGTATTGTCAGCTTGTGTCCATTTTACACAGGAAAGACTTGTGGGTTATCATTTGACGCTGATATAAGTTATACCCTCTTTTCTCACTGGCTCTATGGGGATAACTTGAATGACATATAGTCTAAGTTTGATTTAGGTTTTGCTAATGAACTCTGTACTCCTCCAGTCCCATTCAATTGTACCTTTAATGGGAGAGGTGCGAGTATGATGATAGATTAAGTGATAACAGGAAATATTCACTCATCAAGAATCAATGGTTTTAAAATGCACAGTATTCCCCTACGTGATCACTTCCCGCAGAGTGTAACTTTCAATCTTCCTAGGGAAGTAATAAAAAGAAAGGGAAAGTGCTCAAATTTGGTAAACGAGATCTCTCTAAATAAAATTAATGGCTTTTCCCTTCGATGGACCAAGGTTGATCCTGGTGAGTTCACCCAGCTGCTGGTAGGCAAATATTACAAAGGCTTTTTAGGCTGACTGGATGAGTACTTGAATTCGAGTAAAACTTTAACAGCCTTTGAAAAGATTACAGGCTGGATTTAGGAAGGTCTATCTGCCAAAAATTAAAAAGGGGATAAGAAGAACCATGGGTGGTTTGATAACAGGTTTACAAGGGCCGGTAAGAACCTGAAACATGCATTACACAAACCCATGAAAGATAGGCTAGAAATTAAAGCATGTCGATTGGAATCTAGACAAGCTCTCAGAGAACGAAAGAAGGGAAAGAGAGAGGAATCATTGAGGACCTTGCATTATGCAACTCTGGGTTAACAATGATTCTGGAGGGCAGTAAATACTTCCTTACTGAGCTCCAAGGACAAGCCATCCATAGAGTAGGTGATCAGCGAAGAGGAATGGGTGAATCATTACTGACTAGGTAAGCTGATCGCGGATTGCTGCGACAGCGCTTTTGCGCGCACGCTGGAAAATAGTCATTTTTAAACTTACCATTTTAATATCTTGTTGCACTGCCCTCTGACTTGCACGTTAAATGGTCCCCGCACCGCCGTTTTGGCGGATTTGATCCTGGGGTAGGAGCCTCTGTCTGGCCGCCATTTTGGAGTGGGGTGAGTGGGCTGAGGCGCTTCCATCCGCCAGCGCGTCAGTGCGCATGTGCCTGCGTGTGAACGCCTATTTAGGGCGAGTCCCTGTGGATACTCTTCCCTGACTAGGTAAGCTGATCGCGGATTGCTGCGACAGCGCTTTTGCGCGCACGCTGGAAAATAGTCATTTTTAAACTTACCATTTTAATATCTTGTTGCACTGCCCTCTGACTTGCACGTTAAATGGTCCCCGCACCGCCGTTTTGGCGGATTTGATCCTGGGGTAGGAGCCTCTGTCTGGCCGCCATTTTGGAGTGGGGTGAGTGGGCTGAGGCGCTTCCATCCGCCAGCGCGTCAGTGCGCATGTCCCTGCGTGTGAACGCCTATTTAGGGCGAGTCCCTGTGGATACTCTTCCCTGACTAGGTAAGCTGATCGCGGATTGCTGCGACAGCGCTTTTGCGCGCACGCTGGAAAATAGTCATTTTTAAACTTACCATTTTAATATCTTGTTGCACTGCCCTCTGACTTGCACGTTAAATGGTCCCCGCACCGCCGTTTTGGCGGATTTGATCCTGGGGTAGGAGCCTCTGTCTGGCCGCCATTTTGGAGTGGGGTGAGTGGGCTGAGGCGCTTCCATCCGCCAGCGCGTCAGTGCGCATGTGCCTGCGTGTGAACGCCTATTTAGGGCGAGTCCCTGTGGATACTCTTCCCTGACTAGGTAAGCTGATCGCGGATTGCTGCGACAGCGCTTTTGCGCGCACGCTGGAAAATAGTCATTTTTAAACTTACCATTTTAATATCTTGTTGCACTGCCCTCTGACTTGCACGTTAAATGGTCCCCGCACCGCCGTTTTGGCGGATTTGATCCTGGGGTAGGAGCCTCTGTCTGGCCGCCATTTTGGAGTGGGGTGAGTGGGCTGAGGCGCTTCCATCCGCCAGCGCGTCAGTGCGCATGTGCCTGCGTGTGAACGCCTATTTAAAGCTCCTCCCTTAGCGCAGCGGGATCGCGCAGCGGGCGCGGCCTCACGTGGCCGGAGTCGTGCCAGAGTCCTGCCCGTCTGCGCCCGTCCGCGCTAAGGACGCGTAAGGCGCGGTTGGACTCTATTGTGCAGTAGTATGGCTATTCAATACTCTAGCCAGGCTCTACGCCTGTTAGGACGCTGCCTGCCTCCATGTTCGGTCGCACTTCAACATCCTCTTTGCGGCCCTTATAATTGTCCGTGTGGCTGGTGGGAATTACCTCCATCAAGGACACCACCTAGCCAGGTAAGGGTACACCGGAGGAAAGAACCTCTCCCTTCAAGTGCCATAAAAATATGGCACCATAATGTCAGATCACTGTCTAAGCACCACCAAGATATTTTCGATCTTATCTTATCAGAAGGCCCTGATGTCTTCTTTATGACAGAGACATGGTTAAGGGATGAGGATACGGCCAGTGTTAATCTGGCTCTTCCTCCGGGCTATGCCATCCATACTCTAAACCGTAAGGGGAGAGGAGGTGGGATTGCGGTGGCTTTTAAAACCTGCTACACCTGTACCTGGAAACCCAGGGATTTGCCGGCTGCGGAATGTGCCCACTTTTCGATTGGCATTAGTCAAAACCAAACCTTGTCAGGTCTTTTGATATACCGCCCCCCTGGGAGTGACTGTGCTTTTGGAAGGCCCTTCCCGAGCTGGTAAGCTCTCTTTCTTTGTCCTCTTCTAATTTTACCATCATTGGCGACCTAAATATACACCTGGATGCGTCGGATATTCCAGCGGTTAGAAGTCTGTTGGATGACCTCGAAGCAGTGCAGCTACCCCAACTGATCTGTCATCCGACCCATGAGGGTGGCCATATTTTAGACCCGGTCTTTACCAACCTGCAATTGGCCGAGGTCTTGCCCCCCAGGCCTATGGGATGGAGCGACCACCATCTTATTGAGCTTACTATTTCATCGGAGGTACGCCCTGCTGGGAAGCCAGAGAAAACATCTTTCAGGCGTCCCTGGAAAAAGCTCAAGTTGGAAGAGTTCCATTGTTTTTTTATCTCTTCACCCCTGGTCCAAACGGATGACATAGCTATGGGGTATAAAACATTCTGCACCTGGATTATCAAGGCGCTTGATGCACTGATACCGGCCAGTTGGTCTAAAATCCGATCCTCCCAACCGAGCCCCTGGTACTCTGAGACGCTCAGGTGTGTTAAAACCACCTGTCGACAGGCAGAAAGAGCCTGGAGGAAGAATTATGACAAAAGCCTTAAAATATGCTACTTGGCTAAGCTAAAAACATACCCTAGAGCTGTCTGCCGAGCTCGAGCGGATTATTATGCTCGGGAATTTCAGGCAAGCTCCAATCCATCTAAACTGATCTTTAAAGTTCTGAAGGAGCTTGCAGCCAATAGATCTTCAGCTACTGAAATATGTTCTCAGGCCCACTGTGAGTTGTTAGCTTGCTTCTTTTTGGAAAAAGTTAATGCCATCTACCGCTCTTTTCCCAAAGTGGATCCTGAGGGTACGATTTTGACATCACGTACCTCTCAGTGTTTGGCTATTCTTCCTACACCTTCGGAGCAAGAGTTCACCCTCTTAACGGCCAAGGTTAAATCAGGCTCTCCTGACGATCCGCCGAAGCCAGCTCAGTTTCTGGACTCGGCGTCCATCTGCCTTCCTCCTATCTTTTATCTTGTGGAGCAGTCCCTTACTACTGGGATAGTGCCACCTAGCTGGAAGGCTGCCTGTGTCAGACCTATTATTAAGAAACCAGGATTGGACCCGTTGAAGGCGGAGAGTTATCGACCAATCTCCCTTCTCCCGTGGGTAGCAAAGATCACAGAGGCCCATGTTAATAACATCCTAACCAAACATCTGGCCTCTGCACACCTACTCGATCCAACCCAGAATGGTTTCAGGCCGGAACATAGTACAGAGACGGCGCTCCTCTACATGGTAGAACACCTCCGCTCTGTACTAGATGCAGGTCAAACGGCGGCGCTGGTCCTCTTGGACCTCAGTGCCGCATTTGACACTGTATCTCATACCATCCTGGTCCGTAGGCTGGGTGAAGCCGGCATCACAGGCAGGGCGCTTGATTGGTTCAGGTCGTTCCTTTCAGAGCGATCCTTTCAGGTGATAGCGCCACCTTTCAGATCCAAGTCCCATGCCATCACCCAAGGAGTCCCGCAGGGGTCGGCGTTGAGCCCCACGCTCTTCAATGTTTATGTCCAACCGTTGGCGGAAGTTGCGAAGAGCTGGGGTCTCACTATGGTATCTTACGCCGACGATACCCAGTTGGCGGTAGCCCTTAATGGGGACTCTAACCAGACGGCATTGAACTTTACGGCTGGTTTGAGGGCTGTTGCTAGTTGGCTAACGCTCAACTGTTTACAGCTTAACGCCCTCAAAACGGAGGTAATGGTTTTGGGAAAACATCCTGATCTGTGGGGTGACAACTGGTGGCCTGAGGAGTTGGGATCGCCACCTAAACCCATCTCGGAATTAAAAAATCTTGGTGTCTGGCTGGACTCTAAACTGACTCTTGCGTATCACATTAAGAAGGTGGCATCGACGTGCTTTGGCATCTTGAGAGGTCTGAGGCCGATCCTTAGATTTTTCGATGCCCCAACGCGTCAGATGGTGATCCAAGCCAGCGTACTATCTAGGCTAGACTACGCTAGCTCATTGCTTTTGGGTGCGAACCAGGCTGAAGTCCAGCGTTTCCAACGAGTACAGAATGCGGCTGCACGTGCCTTGGTTGGGCTGCCTCGCTTCTGCTCTGCTCGCACTACAATCTGCAAATTACACTGGTTACCTGTAATCAGACGTGTAGAGTTCAAGAGTTTGTGTTTCGCGTACAAAATTTTGAAAACGGATACTCCTGCCATCCTTCAGAATCTTCTGATTTTGTACATTCCATCGCGAAACCTTCGCTCTGCTGGCCTGGATTTAGCACTTGTCCCACGGTTCCAAAAATGTAGATTGGGGGGCCGCTCATTTAGGGTGATGGCCGCCAAATTGTGGAATACCCTCCCTGTCCACATTCGCTCTCTGGACACCCTCTTTGCTTTTAGGAAAGCTGTTAAGACGCATCTCTTCCCCTTGCCGTATTAGCTGCGTCTCTGTTGGTCTGTTGGTTATGTTACTTTTTCAGGTATAGCGCCGGGACGCCCCTTAGCTGGGGCAGCTGTGCGCTCAAGAAATCACAGTTAACATAACATAACATAACTTCAAAATGCTTAAACTTCCGGAAGAGAAGATACGTCCTGATAATGCACGAAAATGTGCACCATTGACCCTCACACCCTGCCCATTAAACTACAATTCCTTTTAGAAGAGGTTAATTTAGCTCTTGAAGCAAGTAAAGGAGGAAAGCACCCGGTCCCGTTGACATACCACTAGATCTCTTCAAAACCAATATCGTGCTGTGAGGCCCGTAAGGTTTCATTGATACTTGGTCGGAATCGCTTCAGGCTCCTATATTCAAGAAAGGTGGTCACCAAGATCCGGCCTGCTATCGGCCAATTTCACTACTTGATTCCATGGTTAAGGTGGCTGGCCATATTATATTGAACAAACTCCAGGACTGGACTGATATCAATGATAATTTATCAGAACTGCAATTCGTCTTTCAACCAGGTCTTGGTGCAGTAGAGCAGGGTTTTAACTTGAACCTGTTAATGGGGAAATACATCATGCCAAACAAGCTAGAT
This sequence comes from Lissotriton helveticus, assembly GCF_964261635.1. Classification (NCBI taxonomy): domain Eukaryota; kingdom Metazoa; phylum Chordata; class Amphibia; order Caudata; family Salamandridae; genus Lissotriton; species Lissotriton helveticus. The sequence continues at coordinate 5,823 of NW_027611893.1, read as the reverse complement.
TGCTTTTAACATTTGTAGATCAATTGCTCCTTGACTTCTTGATGCTTCGGTATTTTGACATTAAAACAAGGGTCCATTGAGGGGTCAAGGGCAAGTGCACTGCTTCATTCATCGTAAGAAGAGAGGGGTAAGACAGGGATGCGTTTTGGCCCCCTTTCTTTTTACTTTGTACACTAACGGCCTGGGACATGTACTGTCGGATCAGTCCCTGGACTTACCAAAAATTGGACAACCCTCAATACGTGCCCAACTCTACGCTGATGATGCACTGCTGATGCTACTTATCCAGTTGGAGATACAACTCCTCCTGACTAGCTTAACCACTTACATGCGGAAATTGGGGTCGCAAGTTAATAAATCAAAGACTTTTAATATAAAGTGTGGGAAAGGGAGCTCAAAGTGCAGGGATTTATTTATTTTTATTTTTTATTTTACTGAGTTTTATATAGCGCAAACTTGACCCGAATCGGGTATTAGAGCGCTTTACATAGCACCAGTTGAGTTACATGAGGACACAGGGAGGGATATTTTCATAGATGACAAAAAGATCAAATTTACAAAGACATTTCCATTTCTGAGCATTCTTTTTTACCAGAATGGCTCATGGCACCAGGCAATTAAATCTAGAAAGTTATTGTTTATGAAAGCGACGGTTCTTCTGGCCAACTTCTCAAGGCAATTGGGCAAACTACGCCTGTTGAACTCATTAGTATATATACAGCTAAATGTATAACCACAGCTATGTATGGTGCTGGGATATGGGGCTATTATGATAGTCAGCCCCTACAACTGCTACAGATTGCTTACTTAAGATTTGTTCTATCTGTCCCAGGTGGATGTTCCACCTATGTATGCCACGCTGAGCTTGGGTTGCCCTATTTATCCGATTTAATCAAAATACAGCCTAACCTATTATGGCACAAAATCTGGTCTTCGGAGAAAACCACCCTTAATAGGGATAACATAAGGAATTGTCTCAAGCTACAAAGGGCACTCAGCATACCTTGGCTGTAGTATATTAAATACTTCACGAATTACCTAGGCCACCCAGAATATTCAGCCAAAGTATATATATCAGCCGGAATCCATAGAGCACATTAGCAGGAAAGACCTTAAAAAACAGTGTATGGTGTTACTGGAGTCATTAAGACTATCCTCGGAGATAATGAAGCCGGCCATACATAGTAATCAAATGATTTTGACGACCTATGATATGCAGCCTTATTTTCAATTTATGGAAGGGATGCAGGATGGATTTGTCTTCTTAATTCGCTTCAGGTTACTCACATTTCATTGCCTTACAAGCTTTCCTGTAGTAAATGATTGATTTAGCATACTTTGTAACTGTCCAATGGACTGTAACTCACCGCAAACAACAATCCATGTAGTGCTCTTTTGTAAATTCTATGTAAATCAAAGAAAGGCCTGTATTTTACAGATTTTAAGGGCCTACGGCCTTAGACAATGTCTTCCAGCTTTTATATCACTTTAGTCGTTAGGAGACGTGTACACTACACAATCTATTGCAATGTTTTGAAAAAAGGAGATTAGACGCAGGAACGATATCAAACATTGGTTTTTGACAATGTAAATATGTCTGTACTTTATGACACATTATTTTAGCAATGGTAACTATTATCGAAGGTTGTTAAATTTTAAGTAAGACTGTTGTATGCTTAATGAAGTTTTATCTTGTAAACAGTAACTGCATTTTATATACATGGATTTTGCTTTTCCACAAGTATATTACACAATGTATGGCAATGCTTTAAAGAAGGTGACTAGACGCAGGAATTATGTAGGAAGTACCCCTTGTCTAACAATAAATGAATAAATATTAGTGTATATCCCATACATGTAGTACATGGGAACTACCGAGTAGTGACTGAAAAGTCTGAGATATCCCTTCCCAAAAGCGTAGGATTCCTCGACACGTCCACAGAGTATGTAAAGTCTGTTTTCATCATAGCATCAGAGGCATCCCAGGCCAGGCAATGCTTAAAGTACCAAAGCCGCTCTGAAGTCAGATACATTCTATGTAGGTATTTAAATTGAATCTAATGGTATCCCATGAGTGCGAACATCCACTCTTTGTCTCATTTGCGGACACGTCTTATAGACAGTGGAAAGCGTCTGGGCACTTATTAAGCATAGTTTTGTATATGATTGATATTTTCCCGTCTAAGGAGTGAGAATATTCAGTTTATAGTCCTTGCTTACGAGAAGTACGGATGGCAGTACAAGAAGCGCAGTTACTGCCAGACGTGCTTCTCGTAAGCAACGACTATAACTACAAAAAGCCTGTATATGCACCGCTTGCTAGTTTTCAGACACGCCATTGAACTTTGGAACCTACTAGACACCACATCGCCGGACGTCGCCCTTCTTACAGAAACCTGGATGAACGCCTCATCAACGCCCGACATTGCCATTGCCATCCCGGATGGCTACAAGATCATCCGAAAGGACCGCATCAACCAAACAGGAGGAGGCATCGCCATCGTCCATAAAAACACCATCCGCATTACGTCCAGTTCCGACGACAACCTCACAACCGCCGAACACCTTCACTTCCAGATTCACACCGACCCTAAAATCACACTAAGAGGCACCCTCATCTATAGACCACCCGGACCCCGCACACAATTCAGCGAAGACATCACTGACTTCATCAGCCCTCACGCCCTCCCCTCCGAGGACTACATTCTACTGGGAGACCTCAACTTCCACCTGGAAAAGAACAACGACAGCAACACCACCACCCTTCTGGACAACCTCGCCAATCTGGGACTCAAACAACTTGTTGACACCCCCACCCACTATGCCGGCCACACGCTCGACCCAATCTTCACCTCCAGCAAGCACATCTCCTTTAATCACACCACAGCTCTCCATTGGACGGACCACAGCTGCGTTCACTTCAACTACAAAAAGACCACGACCCACAACTACCCACAACCAATTCCCCGGAGAAAGTGGAACAAAATTACCACCGACCAGCTCTTCACATCGCTTCACCAAAACCCTCCCGCAAAATCATCGGACCCAAACCAAGCAGCCTCCAACCTCACACAATGGATCACCCATAGTGCTTACGAATTAGCACCCTTGAAAAACCATCAAATCAAACAAGGCAGCAAAAAAGCCCCCTGGTTTAATGATAACCTTAAGAAATCCAAGAAGATCTGTCGCACCCTCGAGAAAGCCTGGCGAAAAAACCCAACCTCTGACAACCTGGCCACCTTCAAGAACGCCACCCGCAAACACCACCAACTGATCCGATCCACTAAGAAATCAGCATTCAAGGATCGACTCGACAACAACACCCACAACAGCAAGGAACTATTCAACATGGTCAAAGAGTTTACCAACCCCACCGCCGGCACCAACGACATCACTCCCTCCCAAGACCTCTGCGACTCTCTAGCCTCGTTCTTCCACAACAAAATCGCTGACATACATAACAGCTTTGGAGACCAGTCCACCCCACCCATCTCCGAACTAAAACACCCCTCCAACAACCTTTGCGCCTGGAACCCAATCACCACCGAAGACACCATCCGCCTGATGAACACCATCCACTCAGGATCACCAACCGACCCATGTCCCCACCACATTTTCAACAAAGCAGACTCCATTATCGCACCCCATCTCCGAGACGTCATCAACTGCTCCCTCAACTCTGCTACCTTCCCAGAAAGCTGGAAACATGCCGAACTCAGCGCCCTCTTGAAGAAACCCACAGCAGACCCCACTGAACTTAAGAACTACCGCCCCATTTCGCTCCTCCCATTCCCTGCCAAAGTCATTGAGAAAGCTGTCAACAGTCAACTCGGCGCCTTCCTCGAATCCAACAAATCCCTCGACCCTTCACAGTCCGGCTTCCGAGCCAAACACAACACCGAGACTGCCCTCATCGCAGCAACAGATGACATTCGAATTCTACTGGACAACTGAGAAACAGCTGCCCTCATCCTACTTGACCTCTCTGCAGCCTTCGACACAGTCTGTCATAGCACCCATATACAACGCCTCAGCAACATCGGAATACAAGGAAAAGCATTGAACTGGATCATCTCGTTCCTCGCCGGAAGAACCCAGAGAATCCCCCTCCCCCTTTTAGATCAGAAGCCACCGAAGTCATCTGCGGCGTACCACAAGGTTCTTCACTCAGCCCCACCCTCTTCAACGTATACACGAGTCCCCTCGCATCCATCGCGCGCCAACACAACCTCAACATTATCTCCTACGCAGATGACACCCAGCTGATCCTCTCCCTCACAAAAGACCCAAACACCGCCAAAACCAACCTTCACGAAGGGATGAAAGAAGTAGCCGAGTGGATGAAGAACAGCCGTTTAAAACTGAACTCGGACAAAACGGAAGTCCTCATCTTAGGATCATCCCCCTCCGCCTGGGACGACTCATGGTGGCCACCGGCCCTGGGAACCGCACCCATACCAACGGACCACGCACGTAACCTGGGCTTCATCCTGGACTCCTCCCTCTCGATGACCAGACAAGTCAACACCGTCTCATCATCATGCTTCAACATCCTACGTATGCTCAAAAAAATCTTCCGTTGGATCCCCACCGAAACAAGAAAAACGGTCACCCATGCACTGGTTACAAGCCGCCTGGACTACGGAAACACCCTTTACGCCGGAACCACAGCCAAACTACAGAAAAAACTCCAACGCATCCAAAACGCCTCAGCCAGACTCATCCTAGACATCCCCCGCCAAGCTCACATTTCCGGTCACCTGAAAGACCTCCACTGGCTCCCCATCCACAAGAGAATAACGTTCCGCCTCCTCACTCACGCACACAAAGCCCTCTATGACCTAGGACCCGAATACCTCAACACGCGCCTGTCCTTTTACACCCCCACCCGCCAACTACGATCGTCCAATCAAGCCCTCGCCGCAATCCCACGCATCCAAAGATCCACCATGGGGGGGAAGATCCTTCTCCTACTTAGCGCCCAAGACCTGGAATTCTCTCCCCACCCACCTCCGCCTTACACAGAACCACCTCTCCTTCAGAAAACAACTTAAAACTTGGATATTCGATAAGTAAAGTTCCCCCCCTCCCTCAAGCGCCTTGAGACCCTCTGGGTGAGTAGTGCGCTATACAAATTTAAACTTGACTTGACAACACATTTAATAAAATGCATTGTCATTTACAATGCCAATAGCACAAACTCTCGCCAATGTGAGACCTATTGCATTGCAAATGCTTGTCATTAACTCGTGCTAACCTACATGATGCCAGGCAATGCGCGTGGATGTGTGCTACGGTGTCGGGCTTTGCTCTGCACCATACTACAATATTTTCCCCATTCAAGTGGACTTCATTCTAGGCGAGAGAAAAGTAAAATAAAAATATTCTAAGTTTTAAAAATTGGAAGTCTCTCACCTAAAAAAAACATAATGAAAAACTACATTATGTTGCCTAGTATTGCATTAATGCAACACCTACTTGGGATCGGAAGCGTCACCTGAAAAGTATCAACTTGTGCGGGCACACCTCTACGCATGATGACATTTTGACATTTCTTATTTTATTTTCACTTTTCCAATTATCCTGAATGTATATGTAACTTGTTCGCGTGTACATCTCTTTATGTAATGTACTTGGTTCTATTGTAAAGCGCTCTGACACCTTTGGGTAAAGTCCGCGGTATATAAAACTGCATTAAATAGATAAATAAAATGTACTGGGTGTAAATCATAAGGGCGGTTAAAAGGAAACATTTTTATTCACCTTTTCAAGCTTAGGCAGATCAGCTCAGTTTCTTCTTTCTGAAAAATTGAGGATGTA